>NC_087197.1:6335351-6397851 GCF_035594125.1 Scylla paramamosain
ATGATGATGCTGGCGATGACGTAATAAGAATAATAACAATGTACTGGATGCCTTGCAAAAAGAATTTTTCTTTAAATCAAATGTTATATCGTCAACCCTACACCTTTCTCTCACTCTCTCTCTCTCTCTCTCTCTCTCTCTCTCTCTCTCTCTCTCTCTCTCTCTCTCTCTCTCCATCTCTCTCTCTCTGCATTCGTCAGGTCAGGAGGATCTTCACTTTGGGGACGCGTCTCTGACAACAGTTTTTTTTTTCCAGGAAGGCCTTCCCCTTCCGAGTGGTATTCGCGCTTGCTTCCTTCGTCAGGTAGGTTTGCTCTTTTACAGCTTGTTTTTTAAGTAGTGTCTGTCTTGTGCTCATGAAACCACTAGTAAGAGAGCAGGAGGAAGAGAAAAAGAAGGAAAAGGACAGGAGCATGAGGAAGAGGAGAAGGAGGAGGAATATGAGAAGAGGTAAAGGAGGAGGAAGAAGAAGAAGAAGAGGAAGAAGAAAAGGAAGAGGAAGATTAAGAGCGGAAGGAATAAGGGGAAATAGAAAAAAAGGAGAGAGAGAGAGAGAGAGAGAGAGAGAGAGAGAGAGAGAGAGAGAGAGAGAGAGAGAGAGAGAGAGAGAGATTGTTATCAGTATTTTTTTTCTCTTTCTCTCTCCTTTCTCTTCCTCCTTTCCCTCTTTTTCCAACTACTTCTCTTGCAACTCAAACTTCTTCCTCCTCCTTCTCCTCCTCCTCCTCCTCCTTCTCAAATCTCTCTTCCTCCTCTTCTTATTTTTCATCTTCTTACTCTTTCTCTTTTCTTCTCCTCCTACTCCTTCTCCAACTCCTCTGTTATTCCTAGATTCTTCAATCGCTTGTTTAATTTCTTCTTCTCTTTTCTCCTTCTTTTCCTCCTCCTCCCTCTCTCCTTTCCTTCTCTTCATTTTAATCTTTCTCCTCCTCCTGATCCTCCTTTCCCTTCTCCTCTTCCTCCTCCTCCTCCTCCTCCTCCTCCTCCTCCTCCTCCTCCTCCTCCTCCTCCTCCTCCTCCTCCTCCTCCTCCTCCTTCTTTTCCTTCTCCTTCCCTCCTCCTCCTCCTTTCTTCTCCTCCTCCTCGTTCTTCTCCTCCTTTTCCTTATCCTTCTTGTCTTACTCCTCCTGCTCCTCCTCTCTTGCTTCTTTCCACCTCCCCACTCTCTTTCTCTCTCATTTATGTTTGTGTGTGTATTCCTGATGTGATGAACATACGAGACGAGGCCAGGGAGGAGGCGAAGCATCTTCAGGAACATGACAGCCCTACAAAAGCTTCTTGAATGGGTATGGCGTTGTGGGTGGTGGCGACCTATGTACGTTTGAGAGAAGTCAGCTTTGGGTAGTTCTTGATTCCACAGGCATTCCAAGAGATGATGTGAAGCTGCATTCCGTTACTGAAGTCTGTCTTTGAGTGAACGGAGTCCCGGTGGGGACGTCAAAGTAGAGCTGTTGCGAGGCGGGCGTCGTGGTGGGTCCTCAGGGAACCGCACACTGAGCTTTTCAAAGCTCACGGCGATGTTGTCCAGCCTCTCTGAGAAAGTGGTGACGGTCACGACGAGAGCTTGGTTGGACTCGACAAGTGTGTCGAGTGTGCGGCCAGCAAACATGCCTCCCCTCCTCCCTCGGCCTCGCTTTCTCTCACCCCTATTCTGTCCACCTCTCTAACGCAAGAGTCAACCAGTATTCTCAATCATTCATCCCCTTTCTCTGGTCAACTCTGGAACTCCCTGCCTGCTTCTGTATTTCCACCTTCCTATGACTTAAACTCCTTGAAGAGGGAGGTTTCAAGACAGTTATTCATCAATTTTTGACTACTGCTTTGACCCTTTTATGGGACTGGCGTTTCAGTGGGCATTTTTTTATTGGATTTTTGGTGCCCTTGGCCAGTGTCCCTCCTACATAAAAAAAATAAAAATAAATAAAAAAATTGCCGCTCTTCTTGATAACCTAACTAAATGCCCTGAAATCATAATGCAGTTAAGAATTTTGAATGACATAAACAAAATCAGTGAAAATGAGAGAGCCAAGTGTCTAAACACTTCTTGGTCTTCTTGATAACCTGATTAACTGCTCTGTAATCGCGAGAGATATTTGTTAACCTTAACTCATAAAGCGGACTAATTGGCCAGCAGGCGCATTAGAAATGAAGAAAGAGATAGAGAACGAGAGAATGTGTTTGTTCCGAGACCTCCCCAGGCGTGATCATCCAGGAAGCAAATAAGCAATCACCGAGGCACAAATTTAACCTACAAACTGAACTGGAAAGATTGTTAAGACCTTCTTAACTCCTGCGGACTCTTTCCCTGTCTCTCCATCTACTCGTACATATCCACCTTGTCCGTCAATTCTGCATGAGCTTTTATGTCTCTCTCTATCCCTCCATTACTTCTGTCGCTCTATATACACTGTGTTATTTTCTACGTCTGAGTGTGACTGGCTAATTTCCATACAGTGGTTGGGGAAAGTTGGAGTGTGTACAAGTTTTCTGATGGGATCCATACGAGGTGACTTTCTGCTGACTCACACACCCTGAAACCCGCTAGAGTTTGTGGATATGAGAGAGAGAGAGAGAGAGAGGAGAGAGAGAGAGAGAGAGAGAGAGAGAGAGAGAGAGAGAGAGAGAGAGAGAGAGAGAGAGAGAGAGAGAGGGAGGGAGGGAGGAGGGAGGGAGGGAGGGGAGAGAGAGAGAGAGAGGAGAGAGAGAGAGAGAGAGAGGAGAGATGAGAGAGAGAGAGAGAGAGAGAGAGAGAGGAGAGAGAGGAGAGAGTAGAGAGGAGAGGAGGAGAGAGAGAGACCTTCACCTGTCCGGGCCTCAGTTCCACAAGGCTCCGTCTTGGGCCCAGTCCTATGGAACATATACATCGACGACCCTCCTCCAGCAGCTGTCATCTGTGGGCAGCATACGCCGACCGACCTGCACACTCTCCCGCTCCTACTGCCGCCTCGACAGTCAGCGTGCCGTCACTGAGCTGAACAGGCAGCTCGGACTGGTGGAGCAGTGGGGAAAGATGTGGCAGGTTAACTTCGCTCCTGAGAAGACGCAGGCGATGGTCATCTCGCGGTCCCCAGGTGCCTCACACGCAGTCACAGGACAGCTGCGTTTTGGAGGCAAGAGCCTGCCACTTCAGGATTACATCAAGATCCTGGGCGTGTCTGTGGACCGCGGCCTACGCTTCGATCACCACATTGCTGTTGTCGCCCGCCAGACCTCTCTCCGAGTCTCTGCCCTGCGCAGGATGGCGAACACCCTCGACCCACGGGGCATCCTCACGCTATACAGGGCACAGATACGCCCATGTATGGAGTACGGTGCCCTGTCCTGGATGTCGAGTGCCGCCACCCACATTGCAGAGACTGGATGCTGTGCAGCGGCGAGCCCTGCGTCTGGTGGCCACCGATGAGGACCAACAGCACCAACCACAAGTAACGTCACTGGAGCATCGCCGGGACGTGTCGGCACTAGTGGTGTGCCACAAAACTCAGGTGCAGAGGGTCCCTCACCTTGACCCCCTGAGGCTGCTGCCACACACAGTGCAGAGGTGCACCAGAGCTGCGGCCAGTAGCGACGAGCTAGTGAAGGTGCCTCGATCTCGCTCTAGCCAACACCAGCGTACCTACACAGCCAGGACTTCGCGGCTGTGGAACATGTTCACGGCGGCCACGCCCCAAGTGCAGGACATGTCCACGCACCAGGTGAAGCTGGCATCCACAGCTGGCGTAGCACGCACCTGTCCCCACTGGTGCTTTAAATTTTTATTATTTTATTGTATTATTGTATCTTTATGTTAAGTATGTATAGTGTTTATTCCTGTAAATAATACTATCATAGGCTTCTTAAATAATTCCATACTCAACGTGGAATTTTAAGCCTTTCTGTAAATATTTGTTTAAAAAAAAAAGAGAGAGAGAGAGAGAGAGAGAGAGAGAGATGAGAGGAGAGAGACGAGAGAGAGAGAGAGAGAGAGAGGAGAGAGAGAGAGAGAGATGAGATGATGAGAAAATGAGAAGAAAAGAGAGCATGATAATGAAATACAACTAGGAAAAGTCATAATAACTACATCACATAATAAATGCAAATTAATTCATTTTTGTCCAAAGATGGCTATTGTTATTTCGTAGTTGCTTATGCCTACAAATATACGAAGTGGTTGTATTGCCCTTCACACTTTGCCTTTATGATTGGTGTGCTCCAGGCCACCTGAATAAGTAACGTGCTTCATAAAGAAAAAAAAAAAAAATACTCGTTGAGAGATATAGACAGACAGACAAATAGACAGACAGACAGACAGGCAGACACAGACAGACAGACAGACAGACATAGATTGATTGACAGATGGTAGATACGCAACAAATAGATAGATATATATTAAGATAAATCGATAGATAAATCTATACATAGATGCTCGTAGCTAGATAGGTAATTCGACAGATAGGCAAATATATAGATAGGTAGGTAATTGGGTTGGTCGATAGCTTGATTGAATGGTTGATACGGACAGACAGAGATACACGCTACACAGTACATCAACATTGACATCATCCCGGTGTCTCAAAAATGTGAGGCTGAGGGCAACAAGTACTCGTCCCTTCCCATTAGCTCACCCAAGGCGTAAGAGGTCAATACATCAACCATGAGACTTTGAACCATAATCTGAAACATAATCTTATAAAATATGTTTTTAAGATCATCTTCATTATAAGCATAAGAAATACTCTTGAGAACCTGACTAATGATCTTTGTGGCCTTAGAATATAGCCGTGGTGAGAGTTGAGCCTTTTCGACGGTCGCCTCAAGGTATGGCGTTTATAGAAGAGGTCATGGAAGATTTCACAATGGTGGCATTTCCGATTGGTCTCCAAGACGATTTTACCAAATTTCCCTGTCATCATTGCATTTAGGACACCAAGGCCACCGTGCCGCATGATCCACGGCGGGACCAGCCACACAGGACCGATATTTCTGTGGCGGTGAACAGTGTTCAGTGGAAGCAAGGCAGCGACTTCAAGGTTCATGTCGCTGCCACGGAATGTGTAGCGAGAACGTGACGTGAAACTTTATTTGCAGGCTGATTCGTGGAATGTTATGTACATTACTCGTATAATAGAAAATATCGAGGAACTACTCACTTAAAACTGGTCACATCTATCGTGTGTGTGTGTGTGAGAGAGAGAGAGAGAGAGAGAGAGAGAGAGAGAGAGAGAGAGAGAGAGAGAGAGAGAGAGAGAGAGAGAGAGAGAGATTACTGTACTGACTGAAAATTGTGAACACACTTACGCATACTGAAAGAAAGAAACTTTAAATAACCCGGGCGATAAAGAATATGAAAAAAAAAAAAAAATGTGAATGTGTATAAAATAAACTCAGTGGAAAACTGAATGTGCGGAAGAAAAATGTTATTAGAATACTCGAAAAATACGCTGAAAGGAAAATTAAGAGTACAGTAAAGTAAAGGCAGTAAATATACTGAAATAAATGCAAGGAACATATCTAGAGGACCACGTCACGTGCAAAAGCGTTTTAAGGTGTGAAACGACGCTGAAGAGAGTTTCCGTCTGCAGTTAGTGCGAGGCCTGGTGGATAGCGTTTTTTTTTCCTCTATTTTTTTTTTTTTTAAGCGAGAGGAAAATAAGAAATAATAAAATTAAAGTCAGATGAAGGACACAGAATGCATCTTCTTTTCCAATGTCTCCACCGACGACGAGGCTGCTGCTGCTGCTGCTAGTTCTCCCCTCACTCCTGAGTGAGTAGCACGGAAGCTCATAAAGAAAGAAAAGAAAAATAAATAAATAAATTTGAAAAAAGAATAAGAGGAAGAAGCTCCACCGTCTTATATTTTCTCAGTAACGCTCGAAACTCCCTACCAACAAGATTTTGCATTATCGTTTTACTCCTCTTCTTGTAGAGGTTTCTCAGATTGGTTTTAACATGTAATCTTTTTTTTTTCCTTTTTTATTTCAATTTCTTCCTTTATAATTTCTTGCTTTTTGCTACTGATTTCGGACGGGAGGAGCTTCATGTAGAGCTGTCTGTGAGTGATGAAGTGCTGGAGGCGGTGCAAGGAAGATGGAAGTAGCAAGTTGTCTTCCTCCTCCTCCTCCTCCTCCTCCTCCTCCTTTTTCTCTTCCTCCTCCTCTTAACTCAGCAAGAAGGGTCATGCAATGTAATCTCGAAACAAAGCTTAGGGGTCTAGTTGGAGTGTCTTTTTTGGGGTTATTGTCTGGCTTGGAATTTAGGATGGAGTATAGATCGGAACCTCTGATGAGGTTTGCGTCTGGTTTGGGGATTGGGGCTCGAGATGTGGCTTGGGGCTTGTGACGACGCTTAGATGTTAGTAGGGTCAGTGTTTGGAGTGGATTGGAGAGAATAGGGTTAGAGAGAATGCTTTGAATGTTGGTCATGCAGTAAACAAATATTATTGTTGTGATGGCTTACAATTAACGCAAATTATGGCCTACTTTACCTGTCAACACACACATACACACACATTCTCTCTCTCTCTCTCTCTCTCTCTCTCTCTCTCTCTCTCTCTCTCTCTCTCTCTCTCTCTCTCTGTCTCTAGATAGATAGATAGATAGATAGATAGATAGATAGATAGAGATAGAGAGATAGAGAGAAACTCTCTCTCTCTCTCTCTCTCTCTCTCTCTCTCTCTCTCTCTCTCTCTCTCTCTCTCTCTCTATTTCTATCTATCTATCTATCTCCCCTCCACTCACACATACACACACACACACACACACACACACACACACACACACACACACACACTGTCAATGGAATAAATGAATTACACAATGTTACAATATACGAGTATGTAACATAACTTTCAACCCTTCCCAAAACTCCAACCACCGACCCACCCACCCATTCATTAATTTTTTTTCTTACCGCCAGCCACCCAGCCATCCACCTCCACCCACACACACACGTGCACACATCACAATCCATCGACCTACACTCACACCCTCACTCCATACATCCATCCATCTAATTTGTATATGATCCACACTCTCACCCATTCAAACGCATACTTTCACCCATTCAAACATGAACGTCCACACACACATTCAGCCACCTAAACCATACACCCATCCACAGCCACACAATCATGTACCCAACCACTTTCCTAAGCACACACACACATACACACACCTCACTGTCCCGGTGTGTGGTGTGTGAATGGTCTCAGCTCTACCAAAAGATCGGTTACTATGTGCTCTGAGCTATTTCCGTAGGGTAACGGCTGACTAAGTGGCCAGCAGACTATCGTAGGTAGATGACACACACACACACACACACACACACACACACACACACACACACACACACACACACACACACACACACACACACACACACACACACACATACACACACACATACACACATACACACACACACACACACACACACACACACACACACACACACAGAGTCAGTTTATAATAAATCTATACTGGGCGAATATTCAAACGTGGTGCAGCCAGCTCGCCTTTACGTCAATATACACACACTTAAATCAACAAATGACTTTACAATGATATTCATTGGAAGTGGGAAGGGGTGGCTGGCGAGGCAAGGCGAAGCGAGGAGTCTCCCAGAATTAAGCAGTATCCTTTCTTCCTTCGGTTCCTCATCCCAACGCGAGTGCACAAAGCACGTGCTTATCAGCGCGGTGGCTTTGTTCCCGCGAATTAACAACGTCATCAGTCATGTATCTTTCTCAAGTCGAAATATTTGATTTTATACCGCTGGGAGAGACTTGGAGTGACACCATCATGCAATGGGCCGCTCCTTGCTTCCTGCTCCCCTTTCCTTCCTTCTTTCCTTCTTTCCTTCCTTCTTTACCTTCCTTCTCTCTGGCGCGGGGAATGAGAGGACTAGATGCTCGGTTCATCTCCAGCAAGTCAGCTTCAAGGGTTGACAAACACACACACCTCACCATTCCTTTTCTTTCTCATTTTCTCTCTTCTTCCTTTTTTTTCCCTACATTCTTCATTTCTTGTCTCCTTCACTTCCATCCGTCTCTTTGCCCTTCCTCCATTTGCTTTTTTATCTTTTTCTTTCCCATTTCCTTCCTTTCTTCCTTTTCTCACTGTATTCTTTGCTTTTCATTATCACTTCTTCCCTCCTCCCACTTTTTCGCTTTCCCATTTCCTTCCTTTCTTCATTTTCTCTCTGTATTCTTTGCTTTTCGTTATCACTTCTTCCCTTCTCCCACTTTTTTTTTTTTTGCCTCATCTTTTTCGTAATCCTCGGTAAATTCGTCTTTTTTTCATTCTTCCTTAGTCCTGTCGTTCTTTCTTTTATTTCTTCTGCTCTTCGTTTCCTTTTATTTTTAATTCATGTCTCTCATTATTTTCTCTCGTAAATTTCTTCTTTAAATTCTTTCTTCTTCATGTTTTTCTCCCTTTTGAATTTTTTTTTCTTTTCTTTCGTGTCTCTCTTTCAGTTCTGTATTTCTTCCTTATTTTCTTTCTTCTTATATCATGGTCACGATCCCGGTTATCTTTCCAAGAAAGTGGACGTTACACTGATCCTGGAAAGTTTTAAAGGTCTGGATTTTTAAAGGCTTCGAGTGCCTACCCGATCTATCCGAAATCGTCAGAATTACACCCTCTCACTGTACCCTTACCTTGGCACGGCACCCCAGGAATCACCTCAAATACCAGATCAATGTTGGGGGAGTAGAAAACGCGATTATTCTGTGTTACGACATTATGTATTAATACTAATGATAATTCACAAACAACATGAGGCAGTACACGTTAATACATGACGTTCTCGTCACTTTACACAACACCACAACCCGTTTACACCTTCACAGGCCATTGAAATATTTCCGCTACCTACAGGAATTTACCCAGACGCCATCACCGCGTCCCCAAACAATAATTCCCGTATTTCCTCTCCTCAAACCTCACAAGATATCATCATCATCGCCAAAGATCACCCACAACACCATAACACCATCCCCAAAATCACAAGTACACCACAACACCAGCTTCCAAGGACAACACCACAGCCCCCACTCACAAAATGGCTGCCGGTTTGACCTATGCTCCTCCCCTCAAGCCAGCGTCACCGGCACAATTCACCAACCGAATTTCAACGGACAAGAGCTCTTGGTACTACAAAAGACTCACTAACCTGATCCCGGATATCAAGGTAATAATATTAATAATAATAAAGAGAAAAAGATGGGGAAGGGGAAGTGGGGATAGTGGGAAGAGTAGGGGGGTGATAAGAAGGGAATTGTAGTAGGAGAAATAGTCACTGGGGCTTTGACCCAGGCGCAATTTGAATTTTTGGTTTCGTTATCATGGAGGACGTACCAATGGAAACGAGATATGCTTATGATAAGTGGCAAGGGAGACAAGGTCTTCATCAGGGGAAGCAGAAGAGACCGCCACCAACCGAGCAAGCCAAACCCAACACAGCCGCTGCCAAGGACGTCGTCCATGCACCCAAGCCCCGGGGCCGAACCCTGCATAAGCTCGGGATCAGACTATCCAGAACCTGCAACATCAAGATGTGAAAGATGAGTGAAGGACAGTCAGAGTAGAAAGTGTTTTTTGTGCTTTTATTGGTTCAAAGAAGAACAGAGGAAGAAGTACATCCGTATAGCGGAGGGACCTACAGTTTTACGTGGGTCCCGAACCACGGATAGTAGTAGAGTGGTTTGGTGATAGCAGGGATCTTTATTGTGTGATGTAATGTGATGGGTGAAAAAAAAAAAGAGGTGTCCGTCTTTTCTGGTTGTGGAGGGAAGCCTCGGTCCTCTGGCTCGTCCTGCCAAAAGGCCAACATGCTAAAGAAAGGAAAAAATACACACACACACAAAAATCGTTTTAATGAGGCGTGGTGTTTTATGGATGGTTGAGGGTGAAGGTAAGGATGGTTTGTGATAGTGATTGAGGTGATGGTAGAATGTGCATTGACAGAGGCTCGCTCGAAAGACTCCCTCACCTCAGCGAGGGGTCAGATCTATCGCCATCTGTTTGCACGCGGTAAGTCGCCGGTGGTGGGGGGTGAATGGGGATTCCTGCATGGATGCTTCCAGGGTCCCGCGCCACCATCTCTGGACTACCCTCCTGCTCAGCACTTGCCGCACACAACTACCTCTGTGGGGATAGTGAAGTGGCTTCCACTGAATGGTGTGGTTACCGTCCCCGTCATCAGTACTGGCCGCTCCATAACTGCCACGGGGGTTACCACTACCGGAACGTCATGCCGGCGGCCGGGCTCCCCATTGCCGTGACGTCAGTGGGAGGACTGCAGTTCGTGCTGTCCCCGTCTCACTGGGAGTGGTCCAGTGCCCCCTTGAAATCTAGGCTGCGAGGCGAAAAAATAATGCATAAAAAAAAAAAAAAAATATGAATAGGTTTATACCGCCACATCACTAATACCTTCACACACTCATTCCATCACCATTACACACCAAAATTCCTCCCGAGAGACGCCTCCCTTCCGTAGTAATATCCGCATGATATTACTACTAGTTCTTTTTGGCTTGGGTAAATCCTGACTACACGTTACTGATGTTATGGGTGTTTCACATTTTTTTTTTTTTTTATGCTTTATTATACCCATGAAAATTTTGTATGAAGAATTAGTCAGAGCTATTAGGCTACTACTGCACGTACATTTGGGCTTCTCTTGAATGAGTATTGTATTTGAGGTTTTCCAGCTGTCACATACTTCTGTGTTTTTTATTAAAGCATTTTGTAACTTTTGTTATATACAATTCAATATTTTCTTGTAATTTTTATAGATCACATTTCATTCCATCTGGTGCAGGAGCTTTTTTGGTCTTTCCTTTACTTAATTGTCTTTTGACTTCCTCTTTATTATATAAGTATCACTGCCTTTCATAGGTTGTGTTCCTATTTCTTGACATTGTATAGCCATACCTAGGTGTTTTCTTATGTTCGTGTCTATCTTCCATCCTCTCCAGTGGTTCCCATCTATTTATTTTACTTTTAAATATTCATCAATTCTATGCTGTAGTAATTCTAGATCCATTTCATACTCGTTTCTGTTTCATTATCACATACTTATGGATCTGTCTGGATCAGACAGAACTCTTCCAGTTGCTTTGCTTGTTTTTTGTTATCCATTTTGCTGCCATCAGAGTTGTGTATCATTATATCTTTCCTCTTAAGTTCCTTTATATCATATCATATTTTCATACTTCTATTTTGATCTTTTGTGTCATCTGTAAGTTTCTTTTCATGACAATATTGAATTTCTAACCACAAGTTTTACCTTCATTTGTTGTGTCTGGTACAACTCAAAATACTTCTCTCTCTCTCTCTCTCTCTCTCTCTCTCTCTCTCTCTCTCTCTCTCTCTCTCTCTCTCTCTCTCTCTCTCTCTCTCTCTCTCTCTCTCTCTATATATATATGTATATATCTGGTGTAATCCATATTGGCTTATGTCTTTTGTATTTTCCTTGTGTCTCCTTTTAATTTGTCTGTTTAGAAATTTTCATAAGCTTTTCTAAACTTTGTAAGTTGTCATTCTGTTGTGTTTGTGTTAAACCATTTTGATGATTTGAGTGGTCATACTTAAGCTTGTCTTCATTTATTTCCACTTCAATAAAATTACTATATAATTATGTTTTCATTTACTAACATAAAGCCTATTGCACTTTTAAAGCCTTTGTTTTCCGCATGTAATTTATCCGGTACACTTTGGGTCACTGTTTGTTTCTTGTGGCCTGAAGAATCCCACGTGTACATTAAAGTCACCAAAGTTAAATCATAGACTTATTTCCATTTGTGTCTCTTATTGTGTTAATTTCTTTGTGTGCGATCTGGTTTGTATTGTTGTCAATTGTAGCCATATATGCAAGGATAAGAGTAAAGCTGTATTGTTCTTTTGTTAATAGATCATGGAGAATGTCCTTATGAGCAGTACTGATTTTTTTTTCTATGGTCTTACAGTTTCTTTTTCTTTTTATTATACTTACTCTATCATCATTTCTGTCATCCATATTTCTGTATGACTGTATGTATTCTATGTTTTCTGTAATATTAACCTTCAAAGTTTTTGCTGTGTTCCCGTGAGGCACATTATAGTGTTCTGTATAATGTTTTTTTTTTTTTCTCTCTCTCTCTATTCCAGTCACTTTTCTTGGGTGAGGCAATGTACATTTATCACAGTCATTTCTACTTTACTTTCTATTTCTTTATATTCACTTAGAAAAAAAAGGTCATCGTTGCAACTTTCCTCTTCTGATTTGCCAGTCCATTTCTCCGCCTCTCTTTTTGTTCTTAACTCTTGGCTTCACTTTTTATCCACTTCTCTTCTCTTTCCTTTCTAGTTAGATCTGGAAAACCCTTCATTTTCATTTTCTTTAAGTATTTTTCCATTGTTGATAATATCAAACTTTCATGTAGTGTCTGTCATCTTAAGCAGTAAGGGACAAGGGTACAGTAGTTGTTTGTTGTGCTCACTTCATTTACAATTTCGTTGTTACTTGGGTTATATCTTCTATGCCTTCTCGCTTCTACTGTATTTCTGTTGAGAACCATATAGCTTTACAATCTTCATGTTTATAGACCTTATATTCATTCATTGATACATATTAACATCCTATGTGGAATCAGGAATCACAAAGTTGGCACTTTGATGCGTTTTGATTAGTCCTTACCCATCTAGAGCAGACACCTCAAGTATGTGCCGAAGCAACAACTGGAGTTTCCAAAGTGTCCTTTCCTCCTCTCTCACTCTTTCTCCTCTCCATTTTTCCTTTACACCAGGCATACTTTTCTCACTATTCTTTTATAATCCGATCTGTGTATTCCATTAAGTTCACCGTAACACTGGGTACGTGGGAGTGAAAGAATTGCGTCACGGTAACTCTTGCTTACATTGCTTACATTGGATAAAGGTAAACAAAGCAACATTTTTATCTTGATCTTGATGGCACAGGTGGCTCGGGATCACTCCTAAGCCAGGCCTTTGGATCGGCAACTCCTGTAGAAGGGAGAAAAAGAGAAACGAACAACATCCTTTACACTGATTGTTCTTACATCTGGCACGCCACATGCTCTCCAGGAACTCTTTCACCGCCTCGATCGTCCTTTCATTCGCCTCTCTACACAGTCCCAGCAAGAACACCATCCACTCCTATCCTGTCTTCTCCACTCTTTCATTTCTATCACTTGCATCATCTTATTCCTCTCCCTGGCATACTTCACACACTCCAGCACCACATGTTCCACCGTCTCATCTCCTCACATGTCACACATTTGGCACACTTTGCTGCGGGACTCAGACCATCTGTAACTCCTTGCGTTCACATCCATACACTGTGCCCTCGCTCGGAAGAGAAGATCACCGCCCAGGTTTCCATCATACCACCTTTCATACCTCGGGGCCCCTTTCTCCTTGTACCATTCCAGGGTCTTCTTTCTTTCCATCTCATTCTTCCAATCATTCAGTATGAATGATCTTGGTCTTGATTTTGTTCTTTTCTTGTGACGTTTTCAGTTTTCCATCGCTTCGTAGGTTTCTTTCAAAACACAAAAGGAACATGTCTCCTAATTTAACACCTAAATTCTCAAGCGTATTTAATCAGGCGTGCACGAAGGACTTTTTTTTTTTATCCATTTTACAATTCTTTCCCTTCCTTCCTTGCCATCATACACTCCCAGCACTGCAAGAATCCCTCTATCTACTTCCTCCCGTCTAATCTGCCACTATGATTCACCTGTGGTTCCCACAATTTCCTCTTTAAGTCAACCTTTCTGTTGTTCATATCTGCAGCACTCCGCAATTAAGTGCTCTGTCCTCTCACTCCCCTACAGAAGTTATTCTGAAACCCTTCTTGGAAGCTCTAGTTGTTAAAGGAGTTCTTAAGGATGTTTTAAACTTCTAGTGATAGACTAACAGTCTTAAAATTATTGACAGAAGAAACACTCTTAAAAGTCCGGTTAATCATCTCCATGGCATTAGATAGTAATGTTGGTAAAAGCAGAATGTTTCACTATAATGGCCTTGTCCTTGATTTAAATAACCATCTCTTCCCCCAGCCACATTTTCCTCTGCCCTCTTTCTCTCCACCTTGCTGAATAATCTCTGCCATTCTTCCTCTAGTCTAGGTTCTCCCTTCGTTTCCACCATTCCATATAATTTTTCCAAGACAAATTTCCGTCAACACTATCTTTTTGCCACCCTATCCTGTCCTGTGATGTTTCAAGTATAATAAGTAATTTCTGATCCATACACACAAAATGGGGCTGTCATTCTGTCATGGGACAAAATAGCAGTTATGAAAAAATAAAATTAAATAAAAAAAAGAGGAGACAGTACTATCCAAATAATAATAATACCAGGAAATATTCTTTATAGCCCAAATGAACGGTCAATAATATAAACATTTTCTTTCTTCTTGGTTATGTAAACAAAAATTTTTATATACTTTTGGAATCAGTAAAACTATAGAAAAAGAAAATTAAATGAAATTGACACTACAAATTGTTAAATTAGTTGTTGATATTTGGAGATGGCACGGAGTAATATTCCTTTGTTTACAAGGCAACTGGAATATAATCATATTCCTTGGTTCGCCTGAGCCAGTCACACGAAAATCCCAATCACAAAACATTGTAGATTAAGAGAAAATATGCCAATACTGATAACATTCTGTATTTTGAGAGAAATTCTTTGTTAATATTTAGATGCAAAAATTTTAAATATTTATATTAATAGTGTTAGAATCCAGGAATACGTGGGACAATTAGCAAATATGTTCAAGAATAAATTGTGAATGTAGAACGGTTCTAATTGCAAAATTATATATTATAGTTAGACGGACGACTACTTCTGGGGATGTAAGGCGGCCAGTATATGAGACTGGGAGCGAGATTCCGGAGTCAGAGACTAATTGACATCGTTGTCCGCATGTACGTTCGTCAGAGCCCGAAACCCTGAATTGTTTAAAGGTTGTTTATATGAAAATAACCCTTTTTTTTTACCTATATGTATTAATTGTTTTTGTGAGAGACTAATTGACATCGTTGCTCACAGAGAGAGGAACTGTGCCAACCAATTATTATTATTATTATTATTATTATTATTATTATTATTATTATTATTATTATTATTTTTATTTTTTTTTTTATTATTTTTTAATAAATTAATAAATAAATTGATTATTATTATTGTTTTTTTTTTTTTTTGAGGGTGGTGGAACACAAAATTTAGAATGTAAACAGATTAGGGAAATTTTTTTTTGATAAGGTAGGAGTCAAATACCAGTGATACACACACAACTGAATGTAACATTTATACAGATAGGATGTTTTCTACCAAAAATTAAGGTAAACCCCTGAGGCACTGATTAATTGTGTATCTTATTCATTTAAATTTTACTGTCATGAACTGATTAGTTGTCATTGCTCCCGGTATAGGAGGTTCCGAAAGTCAAATTCAACATAACTAATTTGTAGAAAATCATTGTGAATCAGAGAAGAGAAAAATAATTTGAAAACTTTATTCGTTATTTAGAAGCCAACTTCAATAAAACTCAGTCTGGTTGCCATGGAGTTTTGCAGTGCCTTATAGACCTCCGGCTAAAACTCTACCATATGAAGCAAGGTCAAAATTATTTGCAATAAATCATGACTGGTGGCAGATAATTTTTAGTATATATATATATATATATATATATATATATATATATATATATATATATATATATATATATATATATATATATATATATATATATATATATATATATATATATATTGATAACAGCTAAATAAAAAATAAATTGAACAATAAACTAAATCAAAGTAAAAGTACATCAATACCAACTTCATATAAATACCCCAAAATTTAATTAAAGCTTTTGATTAAAACAGAAAGAAGCAAAAATCAACCTTACAACCCCTATCCCGTAACAAGTCCTTTCCACAAGCTTCTGCCTGTTTCATATTTGTTAATTTGTTTATTCTACCCATTAATTATCATGCCTGTTATACTCCTACATTTATTTTCATCCGTTTTTTTTTTTTCTAATCCTACTCCCTCTTTCTTAATTTCTAAACCTAGGTATGAATATTTATCTACTGCTGGCAGCATACTGTTCCCCTGTACCCACTGGCTTTTTCCTGTGCTGTTATATTCTGTTACCTTACATTTCATGTTACTGTAGCTAATGTCCCACTCCCTTCCATACTTATCTGCCAGTCTTAAAGTAACTCCTTCACATTCTCTCAGCAATGAATACCGTGTCATCTGTGTATGCTGTGCCTCCTAATCTACTGTCTCCGGCCCTTGCTCCCTTCTCTCAAGTCCTAATCCTTACTAATAGTTCCTCTTTGTACATGTTATAGAGCACATACATGTACTTAATACACAAAGGGGTGACTCAAACAATGGTACAACATAAATTCGCTTTGCTCCTTTCCCAAAATCTTGCGTTCTTCTACCCACTTCATTATCTTATTATTCATCACCCACCCATACGCTGCAGCCATTACATTTAACACTGCTATAGCTCTGTAACTCCGTAGATCCTCTCTGCTTTTTCTTCCAATCTTGCGGCACATCCCCATTTTTCTATTCCCTGAACAATGAAAGTAAAGCCTCAGTTTTTTCCTTATTTTATGCTCTGCAGTAACACTGCTTAAGTCACTCCTTACATCATCGCAGTCTTCGAAGAGAACGCCACAATTTGACGGTGACTTAAGCAAACTTACAAAGTTTTACACATTTTCCTATACAAGGTCAACTCCTTCCCACCACGATGGGATCGTTACTCTCTCTATCGAGCACATCCAGTTTATATTATATGTATTTTGCATTATGTATATTAATCTAAGAATTTGAAGGTGTTTTGGAAGGACCATCAATTCTAAAAGGTGAAATAACGGCAGTTATAGCAAAGATGAAAAATGGAAAAGCTGCGGGTGAAGAAGGAATGGTGATAGAAATGGTACGAGCAGCGAGTGATTTGGTTGTGGATAAAATTATGGAGTTAGCAAACAAAATATATGAGACGGGGTATGTGCCAAAACCCATGCAAGAGGCAATATTCATAAACATCCCCAAGATGATGGGAACTACTGAATGTGAAAAAAAAAAAAAAAACAGATAACAATTAGTATTATAAGTCAGATGGGAAAGATAATTCTTGGAGTATTGAGAAATAGATTGAAGAGAAAAGTTGAGGAAAATGTAGCAAGAGAACAGTTTGGTTTTAGGAAAGGGATGGGTACCAACAATGCCATTTTCTGCTTAAGAAATATTATTGAGCGGGCAGTAGAGATGCAGAAAGATCTGTACATGTGCTTTGTCGATTATGAAAAAGCATTTGATACAGTAAGGCATGAAGAACTTGTGAGAATACTTAAGGAAACAGGTGTGGATGGTAAGGACATAAGGTTGATAGCAAATTTGTACTGGAATGAAAAAGCAGCTGTGAAAGTGGGAAAAATGAAGTCAGAATGGGTAAATATAAGGAGAGAAGTGAGGCAGAGGTGTGTACTTTCCCCAGACTTCTTGTATGGACAGAAATACATGGAAAGAGTTGGAGGGATCCAGAATTTGAGGAAGAAACGTGACAAATATACGATATGCTGATGACAGAGTTCTTTTGGCGGACTCAGAGGAAAAGCTGCAAAGGCTTGTGGATGAAGTACAAGAAGAAAGTGAGGAGAGAGGTCTTAAGATAAAGACAAAGAAGACGGAAGTCTTGGGAATACCAAATAGAAGACAAAGGCTCAGTGTAAGGATATATATTGGTGGAAGGCAGATTAAACAGGTTCGAGAATTTAAATATTTGGGGAGCATTGTGTCAGAGAAGGCAGATTGTGAAAAGAAAATAAAGAAGAGAATCGGGTTGGCAAAAACTGTTTTTATAAATATAAAAACTTTGATAACAAATTTGAGTATGAATATGAAATTGAAAATCAGACTATTGAAATGCTATGTGTGGTCAGTTTTATTATATGGTTGTGAAACATGGACTGTTAAAAAGGAAATGGAAAAGAAATAGGAGGCTGCTAAGATGTGGTTCCTGAGAAGATTGCAAAGGATTCTATGGACAGTAAGAGTGACAAATGAGGAAGTGCTAAGACGTGCAGGAGTGGAGAGAGGCTTGATAAGAAGTATTAGGAGGAGGCAGTTGCAGTTTTTGGGACACATCCTGAGAGCTGGAGGATTGGAAAGAGATCGTTTGCTGGGGAGGATTGATGGGAGAAGAGCAAGAGGAAGGTAATGAAATAAATATATGGAGACCTTGCTTGAAAGTATTAACATGGGATGGAACACCGAGGATCTGGTTAGGATGGCAGAAAGAAGAAAGTATTAGCGCTCCATGATCGCTGACGTTACATGACAAGCACTTCGGTAAGGTAAGGTATATTAATGTGTAAATAAATGTATGAAATTGTTTGCATTGCATACTGCGTGATTTCATATGTTTGTTCCCCCATTCATGCTCAACATTCATAATACGTAGTGATGCTACTTAACCTGCCTTCCTGTGCCTGTGTGTTGCCCTTCCCTCTTCCCTACCCTGACAAAGGATAACAGTTTTGTGATGGGATTAGGAACCCTGTATGAATGAAGCGTGTGTGAAGGAATCAATATGTATAATATATTACATATTAATAATTACATAAGTAATAAAAAATGGATAATAGCTATAAAAATAATAAATTAAGATAACATTAAATAAAAAAAAAAAAATGAAACAAATAAAAAAGAGACCTAATACCTACGCTATGATGACGGCAATAGTCGACTTTCAACTCTCTTACAGCAGTAGTGAAACCCACAGTAAGGGTAACATGGAGCCACAGTGTTTGGACTCCTTTCGACCAGTATCAATCTTATCGTTTCTATCTAAGATTCTTGAAAATGTGGTTCTCGATCAGCTGCAGTCGGTGTAGGTTTTACTAAACAATCAGTCCGCCAGTAGGCAACCACATTCAGTAGAAGCTACCTACCCTGTGGTGAACAATTTACTTTTACTCATAGAAGATGGGAAGTGTGGTGTTTGTATTGGACTTGGGTGCTGCACTGGACACGGTGGAACACAGTTCACTGCTTTAAAATTGCAGAAACACTGGAATAGAGAGTGAAAAAAAAAATAAATAAATAAAAATAAATAAATAAAAATTCTACGACGAGGAGTCCCTCAGGGAAGTGTGCTGGATCAGATTTATTTTGTGTACATGCTATTGAACTTGCACATTTGCTTAGAAGGCGAGGAGTTGATTTTGAGTCAAACGTGGATGACACTCAGTTGTATTTGTCAATGAGTGACGTGGAAAATACTGAGGCCAAGCTGAGCAGAAGTATGGAAGATGTGTGCATATGGAGGAATTCTAAGCAACTGAAAATGAATGAAGATAAAACCGAATGTTTAATTGTTGTAAAGAGTAATGACCTCAAGAGGCTACTTATCTCCAGACTTAAGATTAATGACAGCGCCATGGCAGTAGAGAAGGCAGGCAAAGACTTAGGTGTGATAACAGACTGTAATTTATCATTCAAAGATGAGATAAAGCAAGTGGTGAGAACAGCTGAATGCCATCTCGAAAATACTTCATTTGTCAAGAAATACTTGGTTGTAAAGACAATGAAGATGGTTATTTATATCCACACAATGAGTAAGTTGGACTATTGCAATGCACTTTATCACGGCCTACCTAATTATCAGTTGAGGAAACTGCAACTTGCTATGAACAGCGCAGCACGGCGTGAAAGAATAACACAACCACTTATAAACATATACTGGCTACTGATCGAGGATACTACTACTAATGATAATAATAATGATAATAATACGACTACTAATACTAGCATAATACTACAGTAATAACAATAGTAACAATGATAATAATAACAATAATAATGATAGTGATGATAACAATAACAACAACAATAACAACATTTACAGTGCTCTCATTTCCCTGCATTAATTCATCTGGTGTGCTTGTTGTGTTCAAGCCAAACACCCTCCCAGTCTTTCCCATACTTTTCCTCTCTCTCTCTCTCTCTCTCTCTCTCTCTCTCTCTCTCTCTCTCTCTCTCTCTCTCTCTAACGTTTTGTACATCCTTGTCCTTCCCTTTGAGTGTTGATTTTCCTATTTTGACTTTCCCTGATCGTACGCTTTGCTTTGCTCTTTACTTTAATTACGCCGTGGTATCTACCTCCACCTTGTCAGCTGTACCTCCACCCTGCTTATCTCATTCCTCGTGACTTGTTCCACTTCTTAGCTATACTTGGGGGTTGTTTTCTTTTCTTCTATTATTTATTTATTTTTATTTTTTTCACTTGCAGCGTTTCACCTTACGCAGAATAAAAATCAATATCAGACTAAAAACTAATAACATCATTGAGCATATCATAAAACAAAGTATAATATATATATATATATATATATATATATATATATATATATATATATATATATATATATATATATATATATATATATATATATATATATATATATATATATATATATATATATATATATATATATATATATATATATATATATATATATATATATATATATATATATATATATATATATATATATGAGGAGTCAGGCGGAGCTAGACGCATCGTGATGTTCAGCTGATTAGCGTGGGGTTTGATGAGAAGTGTTTGTTTTGGAACGAGAGAGATTTTGGCGTGGAACGCGGGCACTTAAGGTGTTGTTTTAGAGGTCTGGATTGTGTGGCTTTGTCAGCATAGCAGGTATGTGATAGTGTATTTCAGTGTGAAGATATTGTTGGGCAAAGCGTTGGATGTTAATGAAATGTAAGGAGCGGGAGAGAGGATTATTAGAGTGCACCATGGGTATGTTGCAGGAGTTTCACGGTGATGCTTAAGGACCGTAGCCACAGTCGTCTTCACCAGTGTGTGCCTGTCTACTGGAGGAGTGGTGTAGTGTATGGCCATCCTGAGCCCTATCAGTCTGTGGTGACAAGAGGGAGACGCCTGTCATCACTCAGCAGGGGAAAAGAAGCGTTCGTGTGAACAAGGGTTATCCGTGGTGTCTCAACTGGAAATTTTGAGGTGTATAAGTTTCATTTTGTTATTTCTTCTTTTTTTTGGGTTGTGAGTTTACACGAGTTGTGTATTTATTTATTTTGATATCCATTAAAGTGTTATTTGTATGTTTTATGTTTGTTTACCCTGGCAGAAGATTTTTTTAGTTTTCACTCCAGTGGTGAAGTTAAGGTGAGCCCAGGCTGGCTGGTGGGCAGCTGGTACTTCATTATATATATATATATATATATATATATATATATATATATATATATATATATATATATATATATATATATATATATATATATATATATATATATATATATATATATATATATATATATATATATATATATATATATAACTAAAATATCCCACAGAGGGTGAGCAAAGTGAGACACAAACATGGGAGCAGGTAAACAATTAATTTATTATTGCTAAAAAGTTATTTGTCTATTATTACCAATGTATCGGTTTCAAACAATTTTTAAGACTCCCCTTTCTTATTCATGAGCCTCTAAACCTAACCTAACATAATCTAAACCTAACTTAACCTAACGTATTGTCAAAGAAAAGTTATTTATCTCTTATTATCATTGTAACGTTTTCAAACAATTTTTAAGACCCGTCTTTCCTATTCAAGAGAGTCCAAACCTAACCCATCCTAATTCTAATCAAACTTAACCTAGCCTAAACCAGTTTAGCGTATTTAAGAGTTGGGCGCTGGCGAGCTACAAGTGGGTGATGCCACACACGTCAGGCAATGAACACGGCATCCGGACACACTGGGCCCGAACATTTCAAACTGCCACACAGGCCACACACTGGCCGAGCTAGCAACTACGCAGTAAACCGAGAGACGTGCTAGAGTCTATCGCCGGTGTCGTTCGTCTTGCCAATGGCCAATCAAAATGCTTTGTACGGAGTGTTTGCTGTCGTGATATTTAAGATGATATATATTTTATGCCGTTTGTGGTGTAAATATAACAATGACCAAGGAAAAAAACAATCGCAATCAAACACTCGAAATTCGTCTGTGCAAAGGCAGGAGGAGGTGGCAAATCCCAGTGTTGCCATGCCGCTATCATCGTCGACCACGCGTGATACCGAAATAGCACGTGCCTTCACTGATTCACAAAGACTGTCCTACATCAGAGAAAATGTGTGATACAACTGTTTTGGTCGACAATATGTATCAAAAAAAGGCTCCTCCAAAGTCTTTTTGCTAAAGATAAGCCTTATATAGAAAGACATGAAGCTTTGTGACAAACAAATTACATTTACCGGAAAAGGGAGTGGCCATGTAGGATATAAAATCACGACCAACGCTCATTCCTCCCTGTGCTTCTCACAACAGCCTCTGGACTCCTAGACTGCACCACCACCGGATTTGATGTCTTGCCGTCTGTATCAACTACTACGGCTGCGCCGATGTCGAAGGATGACGATTCCGAGAACGACAACGCGCTGATATTCTTTCTCTCTCTCTCTAATATATATATATATATATATATATATATATATATATATATATATATATATATATATATATATATATATATATATATATATATATATATATATATATATATATATATATATATATATATATATATATATATATATATATATATATATATATATATATATATATATATATATATATATATATATATATATATATATATATATATATATATATATATATATATATATATATATATATATATATATATATATATATATATATATATTATATAATAAATCTCAGAAAAATGTAAATGTGGGTTTTACATTTCCTAAAAGGGAGGAAATTTTAGGAAGGAGAGTAAAGGTTACAGAGGCAATGGGGGGCGGGGAATGTCTATGGCTAAAATAATTACAACTCTGGAAATGACGTCAGTCCTAAAGATTATATACAAAAAAAAAAAAAAAAAAGACTGAACGACAGATTCCGTCAGTAACTCAAGGGTTATCTAGCGTTCGCCTGTTGTAGTCAATAGACGCTACTGCCGGCGAGCCTGCCATTGACAGTCCGCCGCCCTCTGTCGCCGCCACCGCCGCTACCGCCGCTGGCCGCCGCTAGTGTCGGCCGCTGGTGTCGGCGTACCGCTGTGTCTTACTACCGCCGTTCGCCGCTCGTCTTGTGTCGGTAACTGATGTCACCCATGGCAGCTCTGCAGATTTTATTTATTTTTTTTATATATATATATAGGAAAGACACTGGCCAAAGGCAACAAAAATCACATGAAAAAAAAAAAAAAAAAAAGCACACTGAGATGTCCATCTCCGAGTAGGGTCCGAAGCGGTACTCAAAAATTGAAGGATAAGTGTCTTGAAACCTCCATCTTGAGAGAATTCAAGTCATAGGAAGGTGGAAATACAGAAGCAGGCAGGGAGTTCCAGAGTTTACCAGAGAAAGGGATGAATAATTGAGAATACTGATAAACTCTTGCATTAGAGAGGTGAACAGAATAGGGGGAGAGAGAAAGAATAAAGTCTTGTGCAGCGAGGCCACAGAAGTAGAGGAGGAATCCAGTTAGCGAAAGCAGAAAAGCAATAAGCATGAAAATAGCGGTAGAAGATAGTAAGAGATGCAAGACTGCGGCAATGAGAAGGAAACTGAAGACAGTCAGAGGAGAGGAGCTGAGACGAAAAGCTTTTGATTTCACAATATCTAAAAGAGCGGTATGCCTGGAACCTATGCTCTGCCCCAATCAGAAATTTTAAAGAGATCAAAAGTCAGGCAGTTTGTGGCTTCCGGGCATGAAATATTTACTTTCTGAAGGGTTGGACGTCTACGAAAAAACGTGGAAAAGTGAAGGGTGGTATCTTTTTTTCCTCACTGAAACTCAGGTGTCTGAGGCAGCTGACAGTATCCCCTTTTCTGTTCCCTCACTACTTTCTCTATCCTCATTTTCGATCCAAAGCTGGATGCTGCGTTTATGTGCGCAATGACTTAACCTGCTCTCGTGCCCACGCTCTTGAATATTCCGAGTTTTCCACCATCTGGCTACGACTAAAGAGTCACTCTCAAACTAAATTTATTTGTGCTGTATACCTCTCACCTAGCTCCTCTGACTATAAGAAATTCTTTGACTATTTAACTTCCAAAGTGGAGCACATTCTTCCCTTTTGCAGAGATCTTCATTCGTGGAGACTTCAATGTTCACCACAAGCTTTGGGTTTCCTCTCCCTTCACTGACCATCCTGGTGAACTAGCCTTCAACATTGCTATCCTCCATGACCTAGAACAATTGGTGCAACACCCTACTCGTATTCCTGACCGTCTTGGAGATACGCCCAACATTCTTGACCTTTTCCTGACCTCTAATCCTTCTGCTTATGCTGTCACCCTTTCTTCTCCGTTGGGCTCCTCCGATCACAATCTCATATCTGTATCTTGTCCTATCGCTCCAATCCCTCTTCAGGATCCCCCTAAGCGAAGATGTCTCTGGCGTTTTGCCTCTGCTAGTTGGGGGGACCTGAGGAGGTATTTTGCTGATTTTCCTTGGAATGATTACTGCTTCCGTGTCAGAGACCCGTCTTTGTGTGCTGAGCGCATAAAAGAGGTGATAGCGACTGGCATGGAGGCGTACATTCCTCACTATTTTTTCTCAACCTAAACCTTCCAAACCTTGGTTTAACACAGCTTGTTCTCGTGCTATACATGATAGAGAGGTGGCCCACAAAAGGTACTTAAGCCTTCCATCACCAGAATCTCATGCACTTTATATTTCTGCGCGGAACCATGCCGAGTCTGTTCTCCAACTAGCCAAAAACTCCTTCATTAACAGAAAGTGTCAAAACCTTTCAAGATCTAACTCCCCTCGTAACTTCTGGCATCTAGCCAAAAATATCTCCAATAACTTTGCTTCTTCTTCTTTCCCTCCTTTATTTCAACCAGATGGCACTATTGCTATCACATCTATTTTTAAAGCTGAATTCTTCGCTCATACCTTTGCTAAAAACTCTACTTTGGACGATTCTGGGCTTGTTCCTCCCTCTCCTCCACCCTCTTACTACTTCATGCCACCTATTAAAATTCTTCGCAATGATGTTTTCCATGCTCTCGCTGGCCTAAACCCTCGGAAGGCTTATGGACCTGATGGGGTCCCTCCTATTGTTCTCCGAAACTGTGCCTCCGTGCTTGCACCTTGCCTAGTCAAACTCTTTCAGCTCTGTCTGTCAACATCTACCTTTCCTTCTTACTGGAAGTTTGCCTACATTCAACCTGTACCTAAAAGGGGCGACCGTTCTAATCCCTCAAACTACAGTCTTCTTTAATTTCTTGCCTATCTAAAGTTTTTTAATCTATCATCAACAGGAAGATTCTTAAACATCTATCACTTCACAACCTTCTATCTGATCGCCAGTATGGGTTCCGTCAAGGCCGTTCTACTGGTTGTCTTCTGGCTTTCCTTACTGAGTCTTGGTCATCCTCTTTTGGAAATTTTGGCAAAAGTTTTGCTGTTGCCTTGGACATATCAGAAGCTTTTGATAGAGTCTGGCACAAAGCTTTGATTTCCAAACTACCCTCCTACGGCTTCTATCCTTCTCTCTGTAACTTCATCTCAAATTTTCTTTCTGACCGTTCTATTCCTGCTTTGGTAGACGGTCACTGTTCTTCTCCTAAATCTCTTAACAGTGGTGTTCTTCAGGTTTCTGTCCTGTCACCCACTCTCTTCTTATTATTCATTAATGATCTTCTAAACCAAACTTCTTGTCCTATCCACTCCTGATCCACTGCTGACGATACCACCCTGCACTTTTCCACGTCTTTTCATAGACTTTCAACCCTTCAGGAGGTAAACATTTCACGCAGGGAAGCCACAGAACGCTTGGCTTCTGATCTTTCTAAAATTTCTGATTGGGGCAGAGAAAACCTGGTATTGTTCAATGCCTCAAAAACTAAATTCCTCCATCTATCAACTCGACATAGCCTTCCAGACAATTATCCCCTCTTCTTCAATGACACTCAATTGTCCCCCTCTTCTACACTGAACGTCCTCGGTCTGTCTTTTACTTATAATCTGAACTGGAAACTTCATATCTCATCTCTAGCTAAAACAGCTTCTATGAAGTTAGGCATTCTGAGACGTCTCCGCCAGTTTTTCGCACCCCCCAGATGCTAACTCTGTACAAGGTCCTTATCCGTCCATGTATGGAGACTTCACAGTCTGGGGGGTTCCACTCATACTGCTCTTCTAGGCCAGTATTGACCCTTTGATGGGAATGACATTTCAGTGAGCTTTTTTTTTTATTGGATTTTTGTTGCCCTTGGCCAGTGTCCTTCCTACATAAAAAAAGAAAAAAAAATCAGCGTAGGAGTGGATAGGACAAGAAATTTAGTTTACAAGAACATTGATGAATAATAGGAAGAGAGTGGGTGACAGGACAGAACCATGAGGAACACTACCGTTAATAGATTTAGAAGAACAGTGATCGTCTACCACAGCACCCATAGAGCAGTCACAAAGGAAACGAGATTAAGTTGTAGATTGAAGGATAGAAGCCGTAGGAAGGAATGTTGCTGGACGCAGTTTCGAACACTACTGCCGCAGCACCATCGTTCGCTGCTGTTCTACTATGCATTCCCGCTTTGCGGATCGTCACTGCTCTATCAAGGTACGAGTATGTTTATTTTTTTTAATGTAAAAAAAAGAAGCCCACCAGGTTTTTTTTAATATTTTTTTGTCGGTGATCAGTTTGCAGTCTTTGGTTGAGAAGAATCTTTTGGTTGATGATTCGGTCGCAAGAAATATATTTCTATTTTGTAAGTTAGGTTTAATTGTTTTATATATTATTACTTATTTTCAATTAAAATTAATCTTACGTCGGTGTTTAATCATGTGATATTTGATTAATTCTAATTCTCCAATTTTACGTTGGTTTTAGGTGAGTGTCGGTCGGAAAAGCGAAATTAAACACGAGCAAGATTTGCTTTTGTCAGAGAGAGAGAGAGAGAGAGAGAGAGAGAGAGAGAGAGAGAGAGAGAGAGAGAGAGAGAGAGAGAGAGAGAGAGAGAGAGAGAGAGAGAGAGAGAGAGAGAGAGTGAAGAAAGGAGGACTCCGAGTTTTTTTTTTTCGTAAGCTGTGTTTTCTGTCTATCGTTTTATGATTTTTTTTTTTTTTTTCAAGTTCCCTTCAACCTGCATCTCTCAAGAGAATGTAAATTTAACAGCTTCAATCTCGCTTCGTAAGAATACTCCTCATTCCCTATATGGTTTTAGTCATTCTCCTTTGTACTGATTCTAATACACCTATATCCTTCCTGTCATATGGTGACCAGAACTGCACAGCGTAGTCTAGATGAGGTCTGACCAGCGCTAAATATAACTTAAATATTACTTCGGGATATCTACTTTTAACACTCCTAAAAATTCATTTTAATATCTCATTTGCACTGTTTCTGGCCTCTATGCATTGTTTCCTTAGATGGAGTTCAGATCTAACTATAATTCCTAAATCTTTTTCGTACCCTGAACGTACCAGAGCTTCGTTGTTTATTGTGTACCTACTGTGTGGGTTTCCTCTACCTACGCTAAATACTTTGTATTCGTTGATATTAAACTGCATTTGCCATCTGTCTGTCCATTCGTTCATCCAATTCAAATCTGCTTGTAATGCGATGGCATCCGATTCTGACCTAATTAGTCTACCTATCTTCGCGTCATCCTCAAATTTATTGACATCACTATTAATTCCACTATCCAAGTCACTGATGTATATATTAGAAACAAAAATGGCCCTAATATTGATCCCTGTGACTCCCCACTGATTACTTGACACCATTCGAATTTAGAGCCGTTTATTACAAGTCTCTGTCGCCTGTTGCTTAGCCACGACCTCATCCAATCTGTCATCTTCCTGTCTATCCAGTGTTCCCTAACCTTTCTCAGGAGCCTCTGAAGAAAGCAGGATTAAGATTTTTTTTTCGTATGTTGTGTTGTTTGTCTATTGTTTTATGATTATTTCCAGTAAAAATTCTTTCTTCACTCTTCGGAAGCGAAGGATAAGAAGGTCGGTCGGAAGAGCGGAGGAAGGAAGACTCCTATCAAGATTTTTTTTTTTTTTCTTAAGTTGTGTTTATCGTTTTATGATATTGATTTTCTTTTTCAAGTCTTAAAAATTAATCCATGTGACATAAATGGCCTGACTTAACATGTGTAAATTTAAGGGCTTCCTCTTTCAGGCACCTTGGAACTACAAAGATGAATTTACACTGCCATCATTTTGTTTTGTCACATAATACAGTAAATCCTCATACATTGTATATTGGGTGAGGGTTGTCTGGGGTTCTCCCTTTATTTGTAATCTGGCCTCCCTCCAAATATTCAATCATGTTTGTCCATTTTCCACCTTCATTTGTAATTCTCTAAGTTATGATTTGGTTTTCCCCAGGTAGGCTAATTCAGTGATTTGAAGGACTGTCGCCACAGGCCTTGAAAGTTGGTCAGCCACATAATTATATTTTCCCTTTACTTAGAGAACGTCAAAATGATATTATTTTATCTCATTTATCCACCGGTTTAGTTTTGGGGATTTAGTTTTTCTTTTTGAATTTGCTGACTAAAGGTTGGTGATCTGTGGGCACTGTAAATTTTGTATTCCTAAGGTAATGATGAAAGTGTCTACATGATAGTACAACAGAAAGAGCTTCTTTGTCAATGGCCGAGTATCTCTTTTCTGCAGCTTTAAGTTTCTGGAAAAATACCCTATGGCTGAGGTAGTGCCATCATCTTTGGCCAAGTACTCCACCCACATGAAGTGTTGCTTGCATCAGTGGTGAATATAAAGTTTCTTTTTAAGAAATCTGCTCTTACCTCTAATAATTTTGCCTTAAAAGTTTCAAAAGACTGTTGGTATTCTTGGGTCTGCTTAGATTTCACATTTGATCTGGTCAGGTTAGTGAGTGGAGCAGTAATCTTAGCGAAATTTTGAATATGTTTCCTATAAAACCCACACATGCCACTGAAACGTCGTACTTCCTTTACTTTAGTGGGAGGTTTCATCCTCACTAATGCCCCTACATTTGCAGGGTCTGGACAACAGCCATTTTGAATATATTTCCTATAAAAGCCACACATGCCACTGAAACGTCGTACTTCCCTTACTTTAGTGGGAGGTTTCATCCTCACTAATGCCTCTACATTTGCAGGGTCTGGACAACAGCCATTTTCTGAAACAATGTGACCCAAGAATCTTAGTGTTTTCAAATGTACACTTAGAAAAGTATAATTTTGCTCCACTCTCATTTGATTTTACAAATAATTTATTTAATTTGGTGTTTAGAGTATTGAAATAATTAGCCCAAACAATGATGTCATCAAGATAATTTCTGACCTAGCCTTCTCTTACTAATGTTGGTAAGATTTAAGCAATTTTCCAGAAAAAAAAAAAAAAATAGCTGGAGAGCAAGAAAGTCCACAAAGGAGTTTCCTAAATCTATACAAGGAGACGCCATCACTGACGGTGATGACGTCACGGCTGTCTTCATGTAAGGTTACCTGAAAATAAGCATCTTTCAAATCTATGTAAGGTTACCTGAAAATAAGCATCTTTCAAATCTAGAGTGGCATAATACTTATGACCTGATGGTTTTTCCACTAATTCTTTCAGTTGTAGTAGGGGGTAAATGTCGGCTGCTAAATGCTGATTTACTGCCCTATATTTTAAGCACATCCTTTTGGTTACATCGGGTTTATTTACTAAAACTATGGGACTAGACCATGCTATTGTTAATGCTTCTATTATCTGTTTCCCTTCCATTTCTTTCAACATCTCCGCTATGATCTATTTCGCAGGTGGATTCTCTTACTGGTGTTGGGTTAGAAATATCAATTTCTGAAGGTGGTAGTTTAAAAGTTCCAATTTCATTTGAATCGATAATAAATAGTTATTATATTTCAGAACAAATGAGCTGCGATTCTCTTTTTTGGGTTTTGGTTACTTGTTTCCACTCAAGGGTTGTTAGTAACTGTCTAAGTCTTTCTTCTCTACTGCCCTCACTTTCGGTTTCGTCCATGTATGGCATTAAATCATTCTGTATGGGATTAGTTAAAAATGTCTTTACTTCATCTATCACTCCTACTTCATAAGACCCTAAATAAATTCCTGGAGAAATTTTGATATGGGCTTTACTTGGATTTTCACTGGGGAAGTATATTTGTTGCTGCTCATTGTGGTTCAAAATGGGAATGGAGTACATTTGATATTCTCTTCTGGATGGATAATTACAGTAGTTCCTGGGTTTCTTTTAACACCGATTGGAATCAATTTTGTTTGATAAGGGGCAGATTCACTTTTTAATCAGCTCTGAGTTGGTTAATGGTCTTAGGTTTGCAAGGAATGACAGTGACTCTCTCTACTTGTCCTCTCTTCAAAAAACTGATAGGATAAAGCTCATTTCCCTGTATTTGAGTTTGTTTCTTATGATGCCAGTTCAGTTTATCTCTTCCCAGAAAATCACCCCCCAACAACTGCTCCGAAATCAGATAGCTTTCCGAAACTACGGGAATCCACCTTTTGCATACTTTTCTCCTCCTATTCCTATGTTCAACCACACTGAGGCCAGTATTTTTAAGGGTGTCTCTGTTACTCCTCTCAGAAGGGGCGTGGCACGTCTTTGATTAATTTCACAGTTTAGTTTCTGTGCTGCTTATTACTGAATTAAAGTATTGCCACTATCGGTGTCCACTAAGGCCCGCACTAATCGTTGGTTTACAATGATGGATGTGTTAGGGAAGGCATTTTCCCGAGTTAGTCAACTACAGTATTTGGTCTTTGGTGGTCCCCAACACTCCTGCATGTCATGGTTAATCTTATGGCAGTAAGTGCACCACTTCTTCCTACTGCTTTCTTTCATCAATCCTTCCACCTTCCTTGACAGTTCTTTAATTTGGGTTAGAAATACACCCTGATCACGGGCTGGTTTTTCTTGATCCACTTTCTCTTTCTTCTTGTTTACTGCATACATGTCTGAATAAGATATTACTAAAAGGAACAGTTTCTCATGTTGAACTCTATCTATGAATTTAGTTAGCCCTCTTCTAAGAGGGCCTCCAGTTTCTCTCGGGCCTCGGACGGCAATCCACAAAAATATATATATTTTTTTTCTCTCTACTTGGAAATTTTTCTTTAGGGAAGCTAGTTTTTGTTGCTGGACATTAACATCTCAGTTTGTGATTACAGCTCTTCAAGTTACTGCCATGCCTTGTCAGAATTCATCTCAGTGGTAAATTCATTCTCAGAAAAGCATAGAGGTTTGACACAAATTTTTCTGTGGCTGATTTTGTACTAACAAGGCTCAATCTAATCTTGGTAATCTGCACTCTAGCTTCATCATCTGGGGAAACCTTTTCTACTTTGTCCAAGAACATATGCAGTTATCCTCCTGGTTTCTTACCCTCTAAATCATGTAAGGATAGTTCTAGGATATTCCAAAGTTTTACTAAGAATAAGGCAGAAAGGGAAGTGACTAAAGCCTTGGGTGATGAAGCCATTCAAATATTCAGTTGCGTAATTCTGATGCGCAAATTATCTCACATGAGGTAGCTATTTTATTTTCTAAATCCTCCATTGTCAGCTGATGTTTTCTCTGTTTTAATTTACTCTTTACTGACTGTGACGGGATCAGCAGTAAATTGTTGGGTAACATAGCCACCACTAATATCCCTTACTCTGATTCATTATCTGAAGGATATTCCCTGATGTACTGAAAAATTCTGTTACAGATTAGTTCTTTCTCCTCTTCTGTAAAGTGTATCCCATTAGATGACAATTGACTTTCATAAGTTGCTATGTTAAACTGAATGAATCTGGTGTTAGGCAACCTGCTTCTTAATTTTTCCATTGATAACATTTTTTTTTCTTTTATTATTGTACTGAGTTAGCTTCACAAGGTACTCATCAGGATATTCTCTTGGCTCTACTAGTACCATCACTAGAATGTCATCACAGTTACTTTCAATTGCTTTGTTGATGTCATTGATACTCGTGTTATTTACAGCTTCATCTATGATGGCACCTTCCTCAAAATCATTGCTTCCTAACCAGCAAGTACATAAATCATGTATCCAATTTAGAACTTCATTTAGTCCCTCCAAAAATAAAATAAAATAAAATAATAATAGTAATAATAATAATGATAATATTAATAATAACAATAATAATAATAATAATGATAATAATAATAATAATAATAATAATAATAATAATAATAATAATAATAATAATAATAATAATAATAAAAATAATGATAATAGGCTTTACCTCATGGTGCTCTAAAAATAGTTACTTCCGCCTATCACATCATGGAGTAGCTGACTATGACCCAAAAAACTCACTCTTTCCATTTCTCCCCTTAGGGTGCCTCACTCTAGGTAACAAATTATCCCATTTCTGAGCTACCAGTGTCACGGGAGATGAAGGGTTAGATTTCTCTGTAGTTTTATCTGTCACAATTAAAAGGATTACAATTAAAATTGGGTATTGATTTAAAGCTATTGAATCTCTTTTGCTTTTATTAAAAAAAAGAAAAAAGAAAAAAAAAGACTATTTTGTGCCACCAGTCATGGTTTTTGTCTAGTATTTTTTTTTTCTATAAGGCATTGGAAAATCCCATGACAACTAGATTGATTTTTTTGTAAGTGTAAGTTTCGAAACATTAAATAAAGTTTACAAATATTTTTTTTTTCTTTTCTGAATAACAATGATATTTCTAGTTATTATTATTTTTTGTTTTTATGTAGGAAGGACACTGGCCAAGGGCAACAAAAATCCAATAAAAAAAATATGCCCACTGAAATGCCAGTCCCATAAAAGGGTCAGAGCAGTGATAAAAAATTGATGAATAAGTGTCTTGAAACCTCTTTCTTGGAGGAATTCAAGTCAAAGGAAGGTGGAAATACAGAAGCAGGCAGGGAGTTCCAGAGTTTACCAGAGAAAGGGATAAATGATTGAGAATACTGGATAACTCTTGCGTTAGAGGGATGGACAGAATAGGGGTGAGAGAAAGAAGAAAGTCTTGTGCAGCGAGGCCGCGGAAGGAGGGGAGGTATGCAGTTAGCAAGATCAGAAGAGCAGTTAGCATGAAAATAGCGATAGAAGACAGCTAGATATGCAACATTGCGGCGGTGAGAGGCTGAAGACAGTCAGCTAGAGGAAAGGAGTTGATGAGACGAAAAGCTTTTGATTCCACCCTGTCTAGAAGAGCAGTATGAGTTGAACCCCCCCAGACATGTGAAGCATACTCCATACATGGCCAGATAAGGCCCTTGTACACAGTTAGCAGCTGGGGGGGAGGTTAGAAAAACTGGCGGAGACGTCTCAGAACATCTAACCATAGAAGCTGTGTTAGCTAGAGATGAGATGTGAAGTTTCCAGTTCAGATTATAAGTAAAGGACAGACCGAGGATGTTCAGTGTACAAGAGGGGGACAGTTGAGTGTCATTGAAGAAGAAAGGATAGTTGTCTGGAAGGTTGTGTCTAGTTGATAGATGGAGGAATTGAGTTTTTGAGGTATTGAACAATACCAAGTTTGCTCTGCCCCAATCAGAAATTTTAGAAACATCAGAAGTCAAGCGTTCTGTGGCTTCCCTGCGTGATATGTTTACCTCCTGAAGGGTTGGACGTCAATGAAGAGACATGGAAAAGTGCAGGGTGGTATCATCAGCGTAGGAGTGGATAGGACAAGAAGTTTGGTTTAGAAAATCATTAATGAATAATAAGAAGACAGTGGGTGACAGGACAGAACCCTGAGGAACACTACTGTTAATAGATTTAGAAGAAGAACAGTGACCGTCTATCACAGCAGCAATAGAACGGTCAGAAAGGAAACTTGATATGAAGTTACAGACAGAAAGATAGAAACCGTAAGAGGGTAGTTTGGAAATCAAAGCTTTGTGCCAGACTCTATCAAAAGCTTTTGATATGTCCAAGGCAACAGCAAAAGTTTCAACAAAATCACTAAAAGAGGATGACCAAGACTCAGTAAGGAAAGCCAGAAGATCACCAGTACAGCGGCCTTGACGTAACCCATACTGACGATCAGATAGAAGGTTGTGAAGTGATAGATGTTTAAGAATCTTCCTGTTGAGGATAGATTCAAAAACTTTAGATAGGCAGCAAATTAAAGCAATAGGACGGTAGTTTGAGGGATTAGAACGGTCACCCTTTTTAGGAACAGGTTCAATGTAGGCAAACTTCCAGCAAGAAGGAAAGGTAGATGTTGACAGACAGAGCTGAAAGAGTTTGACTTGGCAAGGTGCAAGCACGGAGGCACAGTTTCGGAGGACAATAGGAGGGACCCCATCAGGTCCATAAGCCTTCCGAGGGTTTAGGCCAGCGAGGGCATGGAAAACGTCATTGCGAAGAATTTTAATATGTGGCATGAAGTAGTCAGAGGGTGGAGGAGAGGGAGGAACAAGCCCAGAATCGTCCAAGGTAGAGTTTTTAGCAAAGGTTTGAGCGAAGAGTTCAGCTTTAGAAATGGATGTGATAGCAGTGGTGCCATCTGGTTGAAATAAAGGAGGGAAAGAAGAAGAAGCAAAATTATTGGAGATATTTTTGGCTAGATGCCAGAAATCACGAGGGGAGTTAGATCTTGAAAGATTTTGACATTTTCTGTTAATGAAGGAGTTTTTGGCTAGTTGGAGAACAGACTTGGCATGGTTCCGGGCAGAAATATAAAGTACATGAGATTCTGGTGATGGAAGGCTTAAGTACCTTTTGTGGGCCACCTCTCTATCATGTATAGCACGAGAACAAGCTGTGTTAAACCAAGGTTTAGAAGGTTTAGGACGAGAAAAAGAGTGAGGAATATACGCCTCCATGCCAGACACTATCACCTCTGTTATGCGTTCAGCACACAAAGACGGGTCTCTGACACGGAAGCAGTAGTCATTCCAAGGAAAATCAGCAAAATAACTCCTCAGGTCCCTCCAACTAGCAGAGGCAAAACGCCAGGGGCACCTTCGCTTAGGGGGATCCTGAGTAGGGATTGGAGCGATAGGACAAGATAAAGATATGAGATTGTGATCGGAGGAGCCCAGCGGAGAAGAAAGGGTGACAGCATAAGCAGAAGGATTAGAGGTCAGGAAAAGGTTAAGTCATTGCGCACATAAACGCAACATCCAGTTTTGGATCGAAAATGAGGATAGAGAAAGTAGGAGGGAATAGAAAAGGGGCTACTGTCAGTTGCCTCAGACACCTGAGTTTCAGTGAGGAAAAGAAGATGAGGTTTAGAAGAGGAGAGGTGGTGTTCTACAGATTGAAAATTAGATCTTAGACCGCGAATGTTGCAGAAATTAATGATGAAAAAGTTGAGGGGGGTGTCAAGAAGAAAGGCAGTCCGACCATGGGACATTTATGGTCCCGTCCCCAGTGGGGACTGTTTATCTTCGAGTTGTGGGTAAAATAAAAAAAATAAAAAAATAGATAAATAAAATAATAATAATAATAATAATAATAACAATAATAATAATAATAATAATAATAATAATAATAATAATAATAGTAATAATAACAATAATAATAATAATAAAAATAAATAAAATAATACAAACAAATAAATAAATAAAATAAAAACAATAATGATAATAACAATAATAATAATAATAATAATAATAATAATAATAATTAATAATAATAATAATAGTAGTAGTAATGATAATAATAATAATAATAATAATAATAATAATAATAATAATGATGATAATAATAATAATAATAATAATAGTAATATTAATGATAATAATAATAATAATAATAATAATAATAATGATAAATAAATAAACATAAATAAGTAAATAAACAAGTAAATAAATAAATAATAATTAACTGACAAACGGAATCGTACATCCTTCTTCTCTCTGTGGGCAACGATGTCAATTAGTCTTTTACACAAATAATTAATATATTGATAAGTGCAACGAGATAAAATGATAGAAAACGAAGGAAGTAGTATGAAAGCATGAGAAAAGAATAACGAGAGAGAGAGAGAGAGAGAGAGAGAGAGAGAGAGAGAGAGAGAGAGAGAGAGAGAGAGAGAGAGAGACAGGTTGGGACCGAGACTTGACTTAGACATGTCCTGGTTCACGACCGCACTCAGTCTGAAACTCCTGAGAGATTTATCCGATCAGTCACTTATATTCCCCACGTACATTTCTTTACTTTCCCTTTTCCATTTAACTTGAATATCACCCAGTATTTAGTAGAAGAGTTACCCTTAACAATAAAGCAATCAGTATTCATCCTACCTCCCCTAGTCTTAGCAGAATTTTAGAAGTAAGGCGTTTTAATCGTGTAAATATAGCGCGAGAAGCAGTATGTGGGGGGAAGGTGTCGGTATGTTTGTGTGTCGCACCCCCTCCTTCCATTAACACTCCCCCCTCCTATAGCAGAAGAGGAAGTGTGTTAGACGCGTCTATTTCGTCCAGCATGTGGACGAAATAGACGTATTGAGACGTGCTCTAATATTTGACGGAGACTAGGACGGGATAACAGTTAGTGAGGTTAGTTCCATTAAGGGGACAAAGGGTAATTACCGGCCATACGCCCCGGCCTACTTATATAAGCTAGGAGTCTCCAAAGTAGCCTACCAGTGAGGGTAGTTGTGTACACCACACACTATACCCAGGGAAGTTACTCCTCGGCTGCGCTTTTGTCTAGGTTGCACGAGTGTCCAGGCCGAGCTCTCGCAGTGAGCGGTGAATGACCCTCCTGTGTGTTAGTGGGCTGTCTTTTATAGTAGTTTCTTGTGTCTATTCTTAACCCTGTTTTGTCTTAAATGCTACTGCGGGTGATGCAGTTCAGCTGCAGAGGACTTAAGTAATTAGCTGTGTAGTGAGCTTTACTCCATTCTCAGGTCCTGTGAAGGCCTGCCTTTCGGGAGTAAATGACTACTCGTCTTGAGGCTATGCCACACTGTTGCAGTGGGTGGATTCATTATAGAGGACGGACGTTCAACGAAGTGTTATACCTTGACCTTATATGTGTAATTGAATGTTATGACTGTCTTTCCTAGACGTGGTTGTCGATTTTTTCGCAGCTGTGACCTGGAGTTAACGACCGTTATGAAAAAAAAGGGATCCTGTACACCTGTCTTTGAGCCCTACACTATGAGTCCACGCAGGTGGTGGTTCAGGGAAGCTAGTCCAGGTACAGCAGGTTTGTGAAGGGGTTGGGAAATATAGTCGTAAAAGACCTCGCCAGGATTATTGGAAGCTTCATCGCCACGTGGGGGAAACAGTTTGTTGTTTATTTCGTTTTGTGTGTGCCCATATTCAGTGTAAGCTATGGAGGACCACGCTGGTTGCCGGGAAGACTCGCGACCTGAGTCTTCTGTCTCTGCTGGGAGCGGCAGTGTAGATTTGGCCCAATTCGGTGTGAGGACACCTAGTCCCACACATAGCGTCCACGGATGTGTTAGCCTTGCCCACAGCGTTGGTGGCTTCTCCCAGACTGAAAGCATGTTTACGATGAGATTCAAATTGGAAATGAAGAGAATGGAACTGGAGGCTGAGAAGGAGAGATAATTGAGAAGGTTCCAGTTGGAAGCAGAAACTGAGGAAAGGAGATTGAAGACTGAGGAGGTTAGAGAAGCCAGGAGGGTTGAAGTTGAAGAGAAGGAAAAAGCGAGGATATATGAAAAGGAAAAGGCCGAAAAGAATAGGATATTTGAATTGGAGAAGAATAGGATTGAAGTTAATTAACTTTATGGCTTAAGGAGTGGAGAAGGAGTTAAGGAGGATATAGTAAAAAGCCAGATGAAGTTTGAAGTTGATACCCGAGTTCGATGAAAAAAGGTAACTGAATGGTTCAGTAAATTTGAGAAGGCCTTCTAATTTGACTGGCTTCAGGAGAGATGGGTTGGCCTTGTTGACAATATGTTGAAAAGCATGGTTTCGGTAATATACGATAGGATGTCAGTAGAAGTTTTAGAAGATTATGAAGAGTTTAAGGCTGAGGTCCTGAAAGTGAATGAGCTACGGCCAGAAGCTTATAGGCTGCAGTTCCGCGGAAGCAAGAAAAGACCCAGTGACTCATATCTTGAGTGTGTTCGCTGTCTGGAGGAGACGTTTGAGAAATGGATTTCTAGTGAACAGGGCACCTCTTACCGTGAGTTAAAGTTTGTTAACGTGGCCAAGAAGGAGTTACTACCGATGCTTTGTGAGAAAGGGTTTAAAACTTTGAAGGAGGTAGTTACGTGGGCAGATGACCACGTGTTGGCGCACCGGCCTGTGCCATGGTGGATTGGTGGTACGTCTGGTGGGGCGGGTGATGTGTCTGGTGGCCGATGTGGCTGCCTTTGTTGTTACCTCACCATCCCCTGTGAGGTCTGAGTTGAACTGGTGCTGTCCATTTCTATGTGAGGGCGCTGTTGTGATTGATGGGGTTACGTATCCTGTCACTGTTTTGAGGGACAGTGGCACAGCAGTCGCTCTGCAGGAATATGACTGGGAGGCAAGTTGCCTCCGGTCAGCCTGTGTGGTGTTGGGGAATTGGAGCCGCAGAGAGCTTCGCCACGGCAGAGATTAGGCTGTCATGCCCACTAGTGAGCGTGGAGGCTCGGGTGGCACTAGTGGAGGACATGCCAACAATGTCTGGTGTTGATTTCCCTCTGGGGAATCGCCTGATAGGTGATTCCTGTTTCACCTGATAGGTGAAAGAGTCTATGTGCAGTCCCCATCCACAGACAGACCCGGATGTGGAGGTTGCTGACGTTGCTGACGCTGTTAGCCCTGTTGTTTCTTGCCTTAAGGCGAGGCGAGGATCTCGGTGTCGGGTGGCCGTGGGATCTATGACTCCAGGGGTCAACTGCAATAAGGCACGGCCACTAAAAGAGCGCAGTGTTTGTCTTGATGCCCCAGTGGGGGCAGAGTCCCCAGATGCCTGTCCCGCTGCTGGCAAGGGTTTTGATGAGTCAGAGTCGGACTCGTCTTTCAATCAGTGTGCTGGAGCTGTGCCAATCAGTGTGCTTGCTGTGCTGCAAAAGCACAGAGCCACCACAGAGCGCACCTGACTTTGTAAAGAGTGTTGCCAAAGGTGAGGCTGAAGTAATGAGTTTGGGTTGTGTGTCTGATTGCTTGCCCCGCCCTGTGGAGTCTCTTGGAGGTGATACTTGGGCTAAGTTGTCAACTGGCGTTGAGACTGTGGGAGTCGGTACTCAGTCTGGGCCCCAGCTAATTGTATCTGGAGTGTCAGGGGTGGCTGACAAGGGCGGGGAGACTCCTAACTCTGCTGGGGAAGCGGGAGTTTCCTCTCCTGCGGAATGCACCAGAGGTGGGGAGCATGTTGTTGTAGCAAATAATCTAGTCAGCCATAGAAATATCCCATTTTCTCTCATATTCAGGGTACACTAAAGCTTACGCGCTTCTCAGAACCATTCCCTCCCGAGTTGAGAAAAACAGTAAGTTTGATCCCATCATTTTCCAAGCACGTGTCTAGCCTTTCAGCTACCTTCCCTATCCCAGCACTTGGCAAACACACCCTCAACCTACACTTCCTATCTCTTGTACAAAACACATTATCTAAGTGCCTACTCTGACTATCACCGAGCACAAACACTCTACCTTGGGCCAGGGTAGCTGCGTCTGCCCACTCCTTCGTCTTTTCTCCTCCTGCTACGTCCAACTCCTTCTCCATCACTCCCTCCGAGATCCTTCGATGGAACTCAGCCTCCCTTTACGCCATTTAACTCGGACTGCCGTTTCTTTTTTGTCCTCCTCCTCCTCCTCCTCCCAGACCCGTTTCTGGTTCTACTCCAGGAACTGTGGTCTCCTCTACTACATTGGTGTGCAAGCTTCCTCCTGCAGGACATCTTAGTCATCTCTTTTCTCCAGCAACTAAAGCTGCGCAAACTCTGCCTGTGATTCTGGCCTCTGTCTGTCGTCTCCTCGGTCCTCTACCTTCTCTACTTCTCCGCCAACTCTTACCTCTCCTTCTACGCTCTTCACTACACAGCCTGCTCCATCTGTATCTTTTTTTCCATAGTGTATAAGCTTCAGAGTCACCATGCAAAGACATCCCTACACCCTTGCACCACTCAATGAGCCCACCAGGGAACGTAAGTCTTCTGGTGCATCTTCATCACTGCAGGGCCAGGCAAAATATTTCCCAGCTAAACACTACTCTCACTTGGGCCTTCACTGCCCATATCATCACTCCCATTTGCGCGCTCATGGCTCCATGGAGCTTCCATGCCAAACCCATAAAAACTGACAAAAAAAAACTGCCACTTCCTTGGCAAAAATAAGAAGAGCCCTTGGGCTGCTTTCAACTAAACAATATACTTCATCCCGGGTGTGACACAACTAAGCCTACGTCTCACTGTCAGATGCAACACTCCTATTACTGTGCACTTTTCAGCCCCACTGATGACACATATATCACCGCAGCGAGCTGGCGGGTGCTCTTTTTCCATGACGCAGCACACACATCCCCGCACACGGAGCCAAACACCCACACGTGGCCGTTACAAAATAACGAACCCCAGCTTCAGTAATTATGAGCCCGGCTAACGTGACACTGGGACAGCGTCACTGGTCCCAGCAACTGCTCCTGTGTGCAAGCCTCTGTCATCCGACCCGATACCTTGTCGTATCGAGGAAACCGACATCCATCACCACATACTACAGATCTTCGGCCCAGCACCTGAAAAGTAATAATAGCTTGGCCAAACAAAACCCCCAGTAACACTGAAGGTGCTCTCTGAGCGGCAAACGCACTATCACCTTACATAGTGCTGCTTTTCGATAACGCTCGTGTCAATAACGTCATCACAACTCGCCTCGAAAGGAGGAATCGGGCGAGCAACATTGCAAACAATCCCCACACCAGGGGAAACAACACTAGCAGTAGCACAACGGAGAGAATCCCCAGACAAGAAATGATCAGGCTTGCCAGCCTGACCCGTGCAGTTAGGTCCCACAAATGTGGCCACACCCGGCCACCAAACTCACGTCAAACGCTTCCGAGTCAACCTCATTCCAAAAAGACCATGCACTAGGCCCCTACATGCTTCCAACACCTGCGCCTCCTTAATTGCCGAGTGCACATCAAAATGGAACTTCAAACGTCCATCCTCCTCTCTCCGCCTGCTATTGAAAGTATTGTTACTCTCTGCAGACACTAGCCGACCCTCTACCTACCTGCCATCCACTCCTGTCTTTCAGTTAGTGGGGCAGCACATACATGAGGGACAGAACCCTTCTTAACTACACTGACAGTTGTTGCAGCAGCTGCCGGATAGGGTGGTTCTCCACGTGAGCAAACACCCACCGTGTCTGGTCCCGGCAAGGACACAATCTAGTGATATATGTGTCATCAGTGGGGCTGAAAAGTGCACAGTAATAGGAGTGTTGCATCTGACAGTGAGACGTAGGCTTAGTTGTGTCACACCCGGGATGAAGTATATTGTTTAGTTGAAAGCAGCCCAAGGGCTCTTCTTATTTTTGCCAAGGAAGTGGCAGTTTTTTTTTGTCAGTTTTTATGGGTTTGGCATGGAAGCTCCATGGAGCCATGAGCGCGCAAATGGGAGTGATGATATGGGCAGTGAAGGCCCAAGTGAGAGTAGTGTTTAGCTGGGAAATATTTTGCCTGGCCCTGCAGTGATGAAGATGCACCAGAAGACTTACGTTCCCTGGTGGGCTCATTGAGTGGTGCAAGGGTGTAGGGATGTCTTTGCATGGTGACTCTGAAGCTTATACACTATGGAAAAAAAGATACAGATGGAGCAGGCTGTGTAGTGAAGAGCGTAGAAGGAGAGGTAAGAGTTGGCGGAGAAGTAGAGAAGGTAGAGGACCGAGGAGACGACAGACAGAGGCCAGAATCACAGGCAGAGTTTGCGCAGCTTTAGTTGCTGGAGAAAAGAGATGACTAAGATGTCCTGCAGGAGGAAGCTTGCACACCAATGTAGTAGAGGAGACCACAGTTCCTGGAGTAGAACCAGAAACGGGTCTGGGAGGAGGAGGAGGAGGAGGACAAAAAAGAAACGGCAGTCCGAGTTAAATGGCGTAAAGGGAGGCTGAGTTCCATCGAAGGATCTCGGAGGGAGTGATGGAGAAGGAGTTGGACGTAGCAGGAGGAGAAAAGACGAAGGAGTGGGCAGACGCAGCTACCCTGGCCCAAGGTAGAGTGTTTGTGCTCGGTGATAGTCAGAGTAGGCACTTAGATAATGTGTTTTGTACAAGAGATAGGAAGTGTAGGTTGAGGGTGTGTTTGCCAAGTGCTGGGATAGGGAAGGTAGCTGAAAGGCTAGACACGTGCTTGGAAAATGATGGGATCAAACTTACTGTTTTTCTCAACTCGGGAGGGAATGATATTGGTCATTCGGGAGGTTTAGGCATGATTTGGATAGGATTAGGGACAAGGGAGGGACCCCTGTGGTATGTAGTGTCTTGCCGAGGAAGGGAGTTGGTGCTGAGTGGTTGTCCAAAGATATTACAGTGAATCACAGAATAACGAATCATTGTAAGAGTAATGGATGGACGTTCATCGAGAACTAGGACCTCTTATATGGTAAGGACACCTTGTACGCCAGGGATGGAGTGCATTTATCACACCAGGGTGTTTCGGGTATGGTCGGAACACTCGAGTGGAAGGTAATTGCACTCCAACGCTTTTTTGGCTAGTCAGGAGCAAGGAAGGACTTATGAGAACGAAATGAAGGAAAAATTAGATCAATCTAGAAAGGTAACTAACTCAGTGAAGGCGAGAAATGGCTTAAGTGTTTACTATACGAATTGTAGAAGTATTTAGAATAAAATAGATTTGTTTAAAGGAATGGCGTATGTAGAGAACCTTGATATCATTGCTTTAACAGAAACTTGGTTAGATATGTCAAGAAAAGTATTTAATCAAAAAGTTAAGATAGATAGTTCTATACTCTTCTATAAAGACAGGAAGAACAAGAGAGGAGGAGGCGATGCACTATTCGTTAGGGACACATTACAATGTTGTATTAATAGTAGAATTAAAACAAATAGCAAAACATTATCGATATGGGTAGATACTGAGGAAGGATCACAGTCAGTGGTACTGGAATTAGTGTACAGGCCACCGAACGGTACAAAGGAAATTAACACCTCGCTATGACAAGAAATAGAGCAGGGAGGTACGGTCAGGTATGTGTGGTAGGAGATTTTAATTTTAGGAATATCGACTGGAGCCTGATGGTGGGTAACAGGAAAGCAGAGGAATTTCATAACGTAATTCAGGATAATTTTTCTTTTAAACAGGTAATCGTAGAACCCACGAGGGAGAACAATATTCAAGATTTAATTCTAACTAATATAGAGGAAGGAGACATACAGGTAGAGGTTGGAGGATAGCTAGGTAACAGTGACCATTAGGAAATAAGGTACAAATCTAAATAGAAGGAATCTTTTAGAAACAAAAACACTAGTAAAATACCTCACTTTTGGAGAAAAGATTTTGAGGGAATGAAAGGGTACCTCCAAAGAGTTGAGTGGCAACGGACGCAGGGTGAGGTCAGGTCCTGGAAGGAGTTGAGAGAGATAAGGCAGGATGAGGGAGGTGAGGTGGGGTGTGAGGGTGTAGAAAGAGAGGAGGGAACAAGTGTCCGGAAGGGGAGGAGGAGGAAAAGAGGGGGAGATATGTGTGAGAATGTTGGAGGGTCAGGTCATTCTGAGATGGGAGAGGTGAGGTCGAGGCGGGTAAATGAGGGAGTGGAGAGGATGGATGGGGCCGATATGAGAGGATTAGGTGAAGAAAATGTAGATGAGTTGTATAGCTATTTCGTAGATAAATTGCATACAGGACAGTTAGCAAACATAACGCATAGAGCAATAAGATCAATGACTCTAAGTGGATGACTGTTAGGTCAAAACACTATATAGGGCGGAAGAGAAGTATATATAAGAGATTAAAGGTAGGGGAGGAGGTTCTAAGGCCACAATATAATTGATTATTTAGAAAAGTCAGGAGGTTAATGAGGAAAGTAAAAAGCAATTATGAATTGAAGGTTGCCAGCCAGGCGAAGACAGACCCCAAGGGATTTTATCAGGTATATAGGACTAGGAATAAGGAAACAATAGGTCCATTAAAGGCAGCAGATGGAGAGCTGGTTAGTTATAGGGAGGAGATTAGTAAAATTCTGAATGAGTATTTTTCAACTGTTTTTAACCATGAAAACATGAAGGATATGCCGAATAGTGAACAGATAGAGTAGATGCAAACGAGAAGCTGACATATATTATCATAACTAAGGAGATAGCGGAACATGAGATAGGCTAAAAAGTTCAAGACACCAGTACCAGGTGAAATATATCCCAGAGTACTTAAGGAATGCAAAGAGGTTATTAGTGAGCCATTAGTTTCTGTCTTTAGGAAATCACTTGAGTTAGGTACGGTACCAGTAAAGTGGAGGCAGTCTAATGTAGTACCCATCTTTAAGAAAGGAGATAAAACTTTAACGTTTAATTATAGACCTGTCAGCTTAACTTCTGTTGTAGGTAAAATAATAGCGCAGAACATTAGGGAGCATTTAGACAAACATAACTTGGTAAATCAATCACAGCATGGCTTCATTAAGGAAGTCTTGCCTGACGAACTTGTAAAGTTTACGAGGTAGCAGATAATGGTGATAGTTATGACATCCTATATCTGAACTTTAGTAAAGCGTTTTAAATGCTTTTTTAGAAAAGCATTTGACAAGGTACCCCATCAAAGGCTCCTGAGAAAGGTTAGGGCACACGGGATAGATGGGAAGGTGATAGGCTGGATAGGGTCGTGGCTTAGTGACAGGCGACAGAGAGTTGTAATAAACGGCTCGAAATCCGAGTGGGGTCATGTAATTAGTGAGGTGCCACAGGGATCAGTATTAGTACCATTGTTATTTCTAATATATATCATTGACTTGGATAGAGGAATTAGTAGTGATGTTAGTAAATTTGCGGATGATACAAAGATAGGTAGATTAATTAGGTCAGAATCGGATGCCATCGCCTTGCAGGCAGATTTAGACAGAATGAATGAATGGACGGATAGATGGCAAATGCAATCTAATATCAATAAATGCAAAGTACTTATTGTTGGTAGAGGAAACCCACACAATAGGTACACATTAAACAACCAAACTCTGGTAGGTACGGGGTACGAGAGAGATTTAGGAGTTATAGTTAGCTCTGAACTCCGTCTAAGGAAACAATGCATAGAAGCCAGAAACAGAGCAAATAGGGTATTAGGATTAATTTTTAGAAGTGTTAAGGCCGGAAGTAATATAAAAGTTATACTTGGCGCTGGTCAGACCTCATCTAGACTAAGCTGTGCAGTTCTGGTCCCCACATTACAGGAAAGATATAGGTCTATTAGAATCAGTACAGAGGAGAATGACTAAAAGGATACAGGGGATGAAGAGTATTCCTTACGAGGCGAGATTGAAGCTGTTAAATTTACATTCTTTAAAAAGACTAAGTTAAGAGCGGACCTGATAGAAGTCTTTAAGTAGTATAAAGGTTATAACAAGGGAGATGTAAACAAAATTCTTAAGATCAGCAACCAGGGTAGAACAAGAAATAACGGGTTCAAGCTAGAAAAATTTAGGTTTAGGAAGTAGATGGGAAAAAAATTGGTTCTCAAATAGAGTGGTAGATGAGTGGAACGGACTCAGTAATCATGTTGTTAATGCTAAGACACTAGAGAGCTTTAAGAGAAAATTAGATAAGTTTAAGGATGGGGATAATAGATGGAAATAGGTAGGTATATTTCATACAGGGACTGCTACGTGTAAGCCTGGTCGCTTCTTGCAGCTTCCCTTATTTCTTATGTTCTTATGTTTCTCAGAGGCTCCTGAGAAAGGTTAGAGCACACGGGATAGATGGGAAGGTGTTAGGCTGGATAATGTCATGGCTAAGCGATAGCCGACAGAAGGTTGTAATAAACGGCTCTAAATTCAAGTGGGATGCTAGAGGCACAGAGGGCTATTGTTGTTTTTAATATATATCAATGACTTGGATAGTGGAATTAGTAGTGATGTTAGTAAATTTGTGGATGACACGAAGATAGGTACATTAATTAGGTCAGAATTTGATGCCATCGCCTTGCAGGCAGATCTAGACAGGATGAACGAATGGACGGACAGATGGCAAATGCAGTTTAATATTAACAAAAGCAAAGTATTTAGCGTAGATAGAGGAAACTCACACAGTAGGTACACAATAAACAACGAAACTCTGGTAGGTTCAGGGGACGAAAAAGATTTAGGGGTTATAGTTAACTCTAACCCTGTGTAAAAAAGCAATGCATAGAGGCCAGACACAGGAGAAATAGGGTATTAGGATTAATTTTTAGGAGTGTTTAAAGTAGAAGGCCCGAAGTCATATTAAATTTATATTTGGCGCTGGTCAGACCTCATCTAGACTACGCTGTGCAGTTCTGGTCCCAACATTACAGGAAGGATATAGGTCTATTAGCATCATTACAAAGGAAAATGACTAAAAGGATACAGGAAATGAAGAGTATTCCTTATGAGACGAGATTGTAACTGTTAACTTTGCATTCTTTAGAGAGAGGTAGGTTAAGGCGGGACCTGATAGAAGTCTTTAAGTGGTATAAGGGTTATAACAAGGAGGATGTAAGGAAAATCAACAACCAGGAAAGAACAAGAAATAATGGGTTCAAGCTTGGAAAATTTAGGTTTAAGAAAGAGATAGGAAGAAATTGGTTCTCAAATAGAGAGGTAGATGAATTTGAACGAACTCAGTAATGAAGTTATTAGTAAGGAGGAGGCAGTAGACACCTGCCGAAACGATAATTACTCCCAGTGAGGTCTAAAGCACTGTTCAGGGGGTGCTGTGAACTTATCATTAAACCCAGCTGTGACCTCACTGAACGTTTCCCTTTGTGTCTCACAACACAAGGGGGCAGTCACAGCCTGCCCTCTAAAGACAACTCTCTTCCTCCACACAAAATTACAAGCACCTAATAACACACACACCCTTCACTCAAAAATTTTAAAATCATGGCGACTCCTACACCAGCCTCGGAGTCCCCATCTGGGGAGGGGACCATAAATGTCCCCAGGTCGGACTGCCTTTCTGTCGACGACCCTAAGTGTCTTGACACCCCCCTCAACTTTTTCTTCATTAACTTCTGCAACATTCGCGGTCTAAGATCTAATTTTCAATCTGTAGAACACCACCTCTCCTCTTCTAAACCTCATCTTCTTTTCCTCACTGAAACTCAGGTGTCTGAGGCAACTGACAGTAGCCCCTTTTCTGTTCCCTCCTACTTTCTCTATCCTCATTTTCGATCCAAAGCTGGATGCTGCGTTTATGTGCGCAAAGACTTAACCTGCTCTCGTGCCCACGCTCTTGAATCTTCCGAGTTTTCCACCATCTGGCTACGACTACAGAGTCATTCTCATACTAAATTTATCTGTGCTGTATACCTCTCACCTAACTCCTCTGACTATAAGAAATTCTTTGACTACTTAACTTCTAAAGTGGAGCACATTCTGACCCTCTTCCCTTTTGCAGAGATCTCCATTCTTGGAGACTTCAATGTTCACCACCAGCTTTGGCTTTCCTCTCCCTTCACTGACCATCCTGGTGAACTAGCCTACAACTTTGCTATCCTCCATGACCTAGAGCAATTGGTGCAACACCCTACTCGTATTCCTGACCGTCTTGGAGATACGCCCAACATTCTTGACCTTTTCCTGACCTCTAATCCTTCTGCTTATGCTGTCACTCTTTCTTCTCCGTTGGGCTCCTCCGATCACAATCTCATATCTTTATCTTGTCCTATCACTCCAATCCCTCCTCAGGATCCCCCTAAGCGAAGGTGCCTCTGGCGTTTTGCCTCTGCTAGTTGGGGGGACCTGAGGAGGTATTTCGCTGATTTTCCTTGGAATGACTACTGCTTCCGTGTCAGAGACCCGTCTTTGTGTGCTGAGCGCATAACAGAGGTGATAGTGTCTGGCATGGAGGCGTACATTCCTCACTCTTTTTCTCGTCCTAAACCTTCTAAACCTTGGTTTAACACAGCTTGTTCTCGTGCTATACATGATAGAGAGGTGGCCCACAAAAGGTATTTAAGCCTTCCATCACCAGAATCTCATGCACTTTATATTTCTGCCCGGAACCATGCCAAGTCTGTTCTCCAACTAGCCAAAAACTCCTTCATTAACAGAAAATGTCAAAACCTTTCAAGATCTAACTCCCCTCGTGATTTCTGGCATCTAGCCAAAAATATCTCCAATAACTTTGCTTCTTCTTTCCCTCCTCTACTTCAACCAGATGGCACCACTGCTATCACATCTTTTTCTAAAGCTGAACTCTTTGCTCAAAGCTTTGGTAAAAACTCTACCTTGGACGATTCTGGGCTTGTTCCTCCCTCTCCTCCACCCTCTGACTACTTCATGCCACCTATTAAAATTCTTCGCAATGATGTTTTCCATGCCCTCGCTGGCCTAAACCCTCGGAAGGCTTATGGACCTGATGGGGTCCCTCCTATTGTTCTCCGAAACTGTGCCTCCGTGCTTGCAACTTGCCTAGTCAAACTCTTTCAGCTCTGTCTGTCAACATCTACCTTTCCTTCTTGCTGGAAGTTTGCCTACATTCAACCTGTTCCTAAAAAGGGTGACCGCTCTAATCCCTCAAACTACCGTCCTATTGCTTTAATTTCCTGCTTATCTAAAGTTTTTGAATCTATCCTCAACAGGAAGATTCTTAAACATCTATCACTTCACAACCTTCTATCTGATCGCCAGTATGGGTTCCGTCAAGGCCGCTCTACTGGTGATCTTCTGGCTTTCCTTACTGAGTCTTGGTCATCCTCTTTTAGAGATTTTGGTGAAACTTTTGCTGTTGCCTTGGACATATCAAAAGCCTTTGATAGAGTCTGGCACAAAGCTTTGATTTCCAAACTACCCTCTTACGGTTTCTATCCTTCTCTCTGTAACTTCATCTCAAGTTTCCTTTCTGACCGTTCTATTGCTGCTGTAGTAGACGGTCACTGTTTTTCTCCTAAATCTATTAAGAGTGGTGTTCCTCAGGGTTCTGTCCTGTCACCCACTCTCTTCTTATTATTCATTAATGATCTTCTAAACCAAACTTCTTGTCCTATCCACTCCTACGCTGATGATACCACCCTGCACTTTTCCACGTCTTTTCATAGACGTCCAACCCTTCAGGAGGTAAACATATCACGCAGGGAAGCCACAGAACGCCTGACTTCTGATCTTACTAAAATTTCTGATTGGGGCAGAGCAAACTTGGTATTGTTCAATGCCTCAAAAACTCAATTCCTCCATCTATCAACTCGACACAACCTTCCAGACAACTATCCCCTCTTCTTCAATGACACTCAGCTGTCCCCCTCTTCTACACTGAACATCCTCGGTCTGTCCTTTACTTATAATCTGAACTGGAAACTTCACATCTCATCACTAGCTAAAACAGCTTTTATGAAGTTAGGTGTTCTGAGACGTCTCCGCCAGTTTTTCTCACCCCCCCAGCTGCTAACTCTGTACAAGGGCCTTATCCGTCCATGTATGGAGTATGCTTCACATGTCTGGTGGGGTTCCACTCATACTGCTGTTCTAGACAGAGTGGAATCAAAAGCTTTTCGTGTCATCAACTCCTCTCCTCTAACTGACTGTCTTCAGCCTCTCTCTCACCGCCGCAATGTTGCATATCTAGCTGTCTTCTACCGCTATTTTCATGCTAACTGCTCTTTTGATCTTGCTAACTGCATGCCTCCCCTCCTTCCGCGGCCTTGCTGCACAAGACTTTCTTCTTTCTCTCACCCCTATTCTGTCCACCTCTCTAACGCAAGAGTTAACCAGTATTCTCAATCATTCATCCCTTTCTCTGGTAAACTCTGGAACTCCCTCCCTGCTTCTGTATTTCCACCTTCCTATGACTTGAATTCCTTCAAGCGGGAGGTTTCAAGACACTTATCCACCAATTTTTGACCACTGCTTTGACCCTATTATGGGACTGGCATTTCAGTGGGCATTTTTTTTTTTATTAGATTTTTGTTGCCCTTGGCCAGTATCCTTCCTACATAAAAAATAAAAAAAAAAGGCATTAGGGAGCTTTAAGAGGAGATTAAACGGATTTATTGATTGGGATGATAGGTGCAAATAGGTAGGTATATATCATACAGGGACTGCCATGTGTAAGCCTGATGGCTTCTTGCAGCTTCCCTTATTTCTTATGTTCTTATGTTCTTATCCTCTGTATTCTTTCCATTTTCCGTATATCTTTTTTTCTATGTGGACCCGAACCTATTGTTGTGTATTCCAATTTAGGTCTTATCATGCTTGTTATAATTTTCTTCATTTCTTTAACTAAATAGTTAAACGCCACACTAGTGTTTGTTAACAAGCTGTATGAAGAGCCGAAATTTCTGTTTATGTGCGTTTCAGGTGATAATGTGCCCTGGATCATTACTCCTAATTTTGTTTTTCTTCATTACTTTATGTTATTGTTTCTCCTTCCATTTAGTATTTCCATGATGATTTCTTTCTACTGTTTACTCTTTGCAAAACATGGCCTTTTCTGGCATAAAATTATAGTTTCCATCTTTGGCTCAATGCGTGTATCTTGTCAATATCATTTTGTAACTCCTTGCAGTCATTTTCATTCTTTATTATTTTCATTATTTTTACATCATCAGCGAATAGGTTTATATAAGTATTTAGATTCTCTATCATATCATTTACATATATTTAAAACATAATAGGTGCCAACACAGATCCTTACGGTACCCCACTTGTCACTTCGAGCTAACTTGAACTAGTGTCTCTGATTACTGTTCTCATTTCCTTCTCTTGTAAATAATCATCTATTTTAATGTTGCTTCCTTTAGTCCTCCTTCTCTCTCTCTCTCTCTCTCTCTCTCTCTCTCTCTCTCTCTCTCTCTCTCTCTCTCTCTCTCTCTCTCTCTCTCTCTCTAACTCTCACATAAGACTTTTGTGGACAACTTTATCAAACTTTTTTTTTTTTTTTTTGAGATCCGGGTACACTGCATCAACCCATCCATCCCTCTCTTGCACTCCATCTGTTATTCTCGTATAAAAGCTCAGTAGACTTGTGACACAGGATCCCCCTTTCCTGAATCCAACTTACTTTTCTGTAATTCTCTTTTCATCATCTAAATATTGCATTATGTATCTTTAATTACTATTCCACATAGCTTACTTACAGTACTTGTCAGTGACACTGGTCTGTAATTTAATGGTTCTATTTTATTTCCCCTTTTGTATATTGGGACTGTTAGCTATTTTCTATTCCCTTGGTACTTTACCTTCCTTTAATGAGCTGTTGATTATATATCATGTGGGTTCCTCCATTTGTTATCTGCATTCTTTTAATATCCATACATTTACTTGAGCTTGTCCCCTACATTTTCTAAAATCCAGCTCTTCTAGCTTTTTTTATTTTTTTATTTCTTGTCTGTTTACTCGTATCTCCTGTATCCTCTCATTCTGTAATACCACTTATGGTGCCACAAATTTGGTTTCCTATGTAAACAGAGATTGAAAACTCATTCATTAGTTCACTCATCTCCTCAGTAGTTTTAGAAATTCTTTCTTCTCTTTTTAACTTGTTTATGCCATCCTTATGTTTCATTTTCCTGTTAATGTAAAGGACGTATTTGTATTTTCACGTTGTCTTCTTCAATTATCCACATTTATTTATTTGTGTGCGTTACGCTAAGATCCTCTTCCTTGAGCCCTCAAAAATATGTGTGTTCGTGCCGGTCGCCATCTTCCCTGTTGGTATCATCGACTGCCAGTGTTTACCTTGTACCACTGTCTCATTTCTCCCTTTCGGCCACTCCTCTAATAACACTTCCACTGCCCCCGCTCCCACACCTCGCAGAAGACCCTATTATGGAGACAGGATTCAAAGTTTGGACCCCTTGCACAACCAAACCTAGGTAGATTCTTGCAGCTGCTGTGAATGCGTCCGATCAGCGTGTATGTGTGTGTGTGTGTGTTTACGTAGTTGTATATTACCTAGTTGTAATGTACGGGAGGGGAGCTGTGCTCATGTATGGTTTCTGCACACACTACTTACTCATCCAGTCCATTCCATACATCCAGTACTCTGTGGGAAAAGCTGTTCATTTTTACATTCCTTCTGTAATTATTATTATTATTTCTTTTTTTTTTTATCTTCCATGTCCTCTTGTATCTCTCATGTCCCATTTTATTAGGTCTTCTCTATCCACCACCTCCATATTCTTCATGATTCTATAAATTGCTATCAAGTTTCCTCCTTCCCTTCTTTGTTCCAGCATTGTCAATTCCAGTGTTGCTAGCCTCTCCTCATGCAACATTCTTGACAAACTTGGAGCCAATCTTCTCGCTGCTCTTTGGATCCTTTCAAGTTTCCTGATGTTACTTTTTGTGTCTGGTGGCCACACTGCTGCTGCATATTCCAGTCTTGGCCTTGTCACAGTGACCATCAGTTTCTTTAACATTTCTTCGTCCATGTGGGTAAATGCCACTTTTATATTTTTCAACAGGTTGTAAGGCTCTCCAACAGTTTTACTTTTGTGTTTCTCAGGTGACATGTTGTCTGATATCAATACTTCCAGATCTCTTTCCAGTTTTTATTTCTTTATGATCTCTCCTCCAAGTTTATATTGCCCTGAGATCCTCTGCTTGCTCTTTCCAAGCTCCATCACACTGCATTTCTTGATGCTGAACTTCATTTCCCATTCGAAGTTCTGTTCCCAAACTTTACCAAGATGTTGCTGCAACATTTCAGGATCGTTCTCGTTACTCACTCCTCTCAGTGGTTCAGATCGTCGGCAAAGAGACTCGTTTAGCTATTAATTCTTTCATATGTGTCATTAATATATACTGCAGACATAACTGGAGCTAATACTATTTCCTGTGGAAGCCCACTGATAACTTCCTTCCAGGGAGAACACTTGTCTGTAATTACCACTCTCATTACAATGTCGTTCAGAAAGTCACTCATGCAGTCCAGCAGCTTTCCTTGCACTCCTCCGATTGTCTCTAATTTCTTTAGGAGTCTTTTGTGTTGCCCCTTATCAAAAACCTTAAAATCAAGGAATACGCAGTCCTTCCGTCTATCTCTTTCTTGAATGATATATAGTATTGTAGAGTAGAAACGTATCACATTTGTGGTACATGATTTACTTTTTCTCAATCCATATTGTCTTGTGGTCAGTGTGCTGTTCACTTCCAAGTGTTTAGTTCATCTGTCCTTAATAACTTTTTCACACATCTTGGCTGCCACACTTGTTAGTGACGCTGGTCTGTAATTACTTGGGTATTCTTTGTCACCACCTTTATATACTGGCACAATATATATATATATATATATATATATATATATATATATATATATATATATATATATATATATATATATATATATATATATATATATATATATATATATATATATTTCAAGTCTCTTGGGTCTTTTCCTTCCTTTGGTGAACTCACTACATTCTTTTAAAATGCAGTTTGCAATTCCATCTGGTCCATGTGACTTCTTTATGTCCAACTTTCTCATTAATTTTTTTTTTTTTTTTTTTTACAGACTGTGACCCCTATATCTCCCACAGTAACCCATCTTTCTTGCTCCTGTTCATCCTGAACCCAATCACTCTCCCTGGTAAGAACTATTTGGAGGTGCTCATTCATAATCTCATCCATTTCTAAAATCCATTTCCAAATCGCCCTCATACTCCAGTCCATCTCTGCATAATTTCCTTATTTCTTGTTTATTCCGCTTCCTGCCTATCTTCCTGCTCCCTCCCCTCCCACCACTGTCCAGGCGATGGATGTTTTTAAGAAAATACTTAAATTTAAACCAAGATCCACTACACCCACTGACCTTCCCATAAAAATTTACAAGGAGCTTGCTGCAGAGCTAGCAACACCGCTATGCTCCATAATAAACGCCTCTCTCTCTCAACACTCTTGCCCCGCGGACTGGAAGGCATCTTACGTCACCAACATCCCCAAAACTTCCAGTTCACAGTCACTCAGTGATTTCAGGCTAGTGTCTGTCACCCCCATCCCTAGCCTTATTTGTGAAGATTTTGTGTATGACTGGGCCTACACCAAAATTTGTAATACCGTGGATATCAAGCAATTTGGAAATATTAAAGCCACCTCCATCTCCCATTACCTGACCAGCTTCCTTGAATTCATCCACAGCCACCTGGACAAGCGAAACACCTCTCTAGCTGTTGCTTTTGTGGACTTCAAAAAAGCCTTTGATCACACTGTTGTCATCAGCAAGGCAATAAGTCTGGGTCTCCCTCCTAACCTGGTAACGTGGCCAGCCGACTTCCTCACAGGGAGGCTTCATCTTTCTAATCAATGACGTCTTCACTGACACCCCCCATCGCTGGAAGCATGTGGACGACTGCATCGTGGGCATCCCAGTCTCTAACAGGAACCCGGACTACTCGCCACTGCAAGTCATTTTGGAGCGACTGCAGACGTGGACGGAAGAGAGTAGGATAGCCATTAACCACAGCAAAACTGTGATGATGCATTTCTGTACCTCCTCTGTACCAGTGCCCCCTCCCCAGCTAACAGTGGGCCCTTACCCTATCCAGGTGGTCCGATGTGCCAAGCTTCTCGGAGTCACGGTGGACGACCAGCTGACCTGGAAGCAGTATGTCGCCAGCACCGTAAGATCCGCTACCTACAGGCTGTACATGCTGCGCAGACTCAGGTCGCTGGGGACGCCGACAGATGAGTTAAGGAGGGTGTACCTCACCTTCATCCTCCCCAAACTCATGTATGCCTCTCCAGCGTGGTCCTCCTCCCTCACACACACTCAACAGCTACAGCTGGAGAGTGTGCAGAGAAGGGCGTGCAGGGTCATCCTTGGCCCTGCCTACACCACCTATGATGAAGCCCTGACCACCCTGAGTCTGTCCAGACTATCCGCCAGGCACCGAGAGGCCCTGGAGAAGTTTGGAAGGGGACTACTACGTCATCCTCGCCTCCGACACATGCTGCCGCCTGACGCGCCTCGACCGGTCCGTGCCACAAGACACCACAACCAAATAACGCCCCTAAAGGCGCCTCGCACGGACCGGTACAGACTCAGTGCGATTCCCACCATAGTGCGAGCCATTAATAAAAAGTATCTCGTTTCTGGATTAGACTTAGCTTTAGGATTAATGTTAAGTATTTCCCCAACCCCTCTGAACATTTTCAGTTTGTAAACTGCCTTAATAAAGAACCGTTAAAATACCTGACTTTAGGGGAGCAGATTTTGAAGAATTAAAAAGGTACCTCCAAGGAGTGGACTGGCAAAGAATGCAGGGTGAGGTCAGGTCAGGGACGGAGTTCAGAGAGATAAGGCAGGATGAGAGAGGTGAAGTGAGGCGTGAGTGTGTAGGACAAGAGGAGGGAAGATGTGTCCGGAAGGGGAGGAGGAAAGAGGAAGGGGGAGATAGGTGTGAGTATGTTGGAATGTCAGGTCATGCTGATATGAGAGAGGTGAGGTCGAGGCGAATAGATGAGGGGGTGGAGAGGATGGTAGGGGCCGAAATGAGGGGATTAGGTGAGGTAAATGTAGATGAATTGTATAAATATTTCGTAGATAAAGTTCATACAGGTCAGTTAGCAAATATCCCGTATCGGACAATAAGATCACAAAAAAAAAAAAAAAAGACCCTAAATGGATGACTGCTAGGTTAAAGCATTATATAGGGTGTAAGAGAAGTATATATAAGAGATTAAGGGCAGGTGAAGAAATTTTAAGGACACAATAGAGTGAATTAGTTAGAACAGTCAGGAAGTTAACGAGGAAAGTTAAGGACAATTATGAATTAAAGGGAGCCAGCCAGGCGAAGACGGACCCCAAGGGATTTGATCAGGTATACAGGACGAAGAATAAGGATACTATAGGTCCATTAAAGCAGCAGATGGGGAGCTGGTTAGTTCTGGGGAGAAGATTAGTAAACTTTTGAATGAGTATTTTTTAACTGTCTTCACCCAGGAAAAAACATACAGGATATGCCAGATAGTGAACAGGTGTTTAGAGCAGATGAGAATGAGAAGCTGACATATTTCCATAACTAGGGAGATAGTGGAACAGGAGATAGATAGGCAAAAAAAGTTCAAGACACCAGGACCAGTTGAAATATATCCCAGAGTACTTAAGGAATCCAAAGATATTATTAGTGAGCCGTTAGTTTCTGTCTTTAGAAAATCACTGGAGTCGGGTGAGGTACCAGTAATGTGGAGGCAGGCTAATGTAGTACCCATCTTTAAGAAAGGAGATAAAACTTTAGCGTCTAATTATAGACCTGTCAGCTTAACTTCAGTTGTAGGTAAAATGTTAGAGTCAATAATAGCGGGGAACATTAAGGAACATTTAGACAAACATTGATAAATCAGTCACAGCTTGGCTTCACGAAGGGGAAGTCTTGCCTGACAAACTTGTTAAGTTTTTACAGTAAGGTGTACGAGGCAGTAGATAATGGTGATAGTTATGATATCTTATATCTGGACTTTAGTAAAGCATTTGACAAGGTACCCCATCAAAGGCTCCTGAGAAAGGTTAGGGCACACGGGATAGATGGGAAGGTGTTAGGCTGGATAGGGTCATGGCTTAGTGACAGGCGACAGAGTTGTAATAAACGGCTCGAAATCCGAGTGGGGTCATGTAATTAGTGGGGTGCCACAGGGATCAGTATTAGGGCCATTATTATTTCTAATATATATCAATGACTTAGATAGTGGAATTAGTAGTGATGTTAGTAAATTTGCGGATGACACAAAGATAGGTAAATTAATTATGTCAGAATCGGATGCCATCGCCTTGCAGGCAGGTTTAGATGAATGAATGAATGGACTGGTAGATGGCAAATGCAGTTTAATATCAATAAATGCAAAGTGCTTAGCGTAGGTAGAGGAAATCCACACAATAGATACACATTAAACAACGAAACTCTGGTAGGTACGGGGTACGAGAAAGATTTAGGAGTTATAGTTAGCTCTGAACTCCGTCTAGGGAAAAATGCATAGAAGCCAGAAAGAGGGCAAATAGGGTACTATGATTCATTTCTAGGAGCGTTAAAAGTAGAAGGCCGGAAGTAGTATTAAAGTTATACTTGGCGCTGGTCAGACCTCATCTAGACTACGCTGTGCTGTTCTGGTCCCCACATTACAGGAAAGATATAGGTCTATTAGAATCAGTACAGAGGAGAATGACTAAAAGGATACAGGGGATGAGGAGTATTCCTTACGAGGCGAGGTTAAAGCTGTTAAATTTACATTCTTTAGAGAGACGTAGGTTAAGAGGGGACCTGATAGAAGTCTTTAAGTGGTATAAGGGTTATAACAAGGGGGGTGTAGGCAAAATTCTTAGGATCAGCAACCAGGGTAGAACAAGAAATAACGGGTTCAAGCTTGAAAAAATTAGGTTTAGGAAGGAGATAGGAAAAAATTGGTTCTCAAAAAGAGTGGTAGATGAGTGGAACGGACTCAGTAATCATGTTGTTAGTGCTAGGACACTAGAGAGCTTTAAGAGAAGGTTAGACAAGTTTATGGATGGGGATTATAGATGGAAATAGGTAGGTATATTTCATGCAGGGACTGCCACGTGTAAGCCTGGTCGCTTCTTGCAGCTTCCCTTATTTCTTATGTTCTTCTTATGTATTATTATTATTATTATCATTACATCCAGACCCCCAACACTCCCCATCACTCCCCAAACCACACACACAGACCCCCAATACTCCCCAAACCACACAACACACAACCAGACACCCAACACTCCCCACACAACACACACAGACCCCCAACACTCCCCAACACTCCCCACACCACACACCCAGACCGCCAATACTCCCTAACACACCCCACAAGGATATACAGACAAAATATGAAGCACTATTGGATAAGTACAATGAGGGAGTGTTTAAATTTGTACCATTGTACAGAGTGGAAAAGAGCAGGCACAGTTGGTATAGTGGCAGATGTACAAAGGCCAAAAAGGACGAGGACAAGGCATGGGAGAAGGAGAAGAAGTGGTGGAATGAAGGGATAGAGAAGAATATAAAAAAAAAAGAAACTAAAGAATAAATATCTTAGGATAAGAAGGGAAGAAGGAAACTTTGAGAAGTATACAGAGAACAAGTGTAAAAAGGAACCACAGCTTTTCTTGAAATACATCAATGGTCCAATGAAACACAGAGGCAGTATTATCAAGTTAAAAAGAGGCAGAAAGACGTAAGAAGATGGCGAGGGGATGAGTGACATTATGACCGAGAGTTTTAAATCCGTATTTAAAAAGGAAACAAATTTTGTAGCGTCTACAGATGGAATGTTAAATAAAAACTTAAATAAAATTAAGGTGGAAAACTATAAAATGTAGATGTTGAGTGACTTTGATGTCAGAAAAAACAATGGGACCAGATGGTGTGTCAGGGTGGGTGCTGAAAGAATACAGAGACAACTGGTGGAGCCACTCTCTGATGTGGTAAATAATTCGTTCCAAGAAGAAAGAGTTCCTAAAGAATGGAAAAGAGCTAATATAATGCCTATCTATAAAGGAGGTGATGAAATGGAACCACTAAATTACAGGCCGGTATCATTAACTAGCGTCATATGGAAACTGCAAAATTGTAATTAAAAACAAATGGGTGCAATATTTGGAAGAAAATGAGGTAATTACAGATGAACAATTTGATTTAAACAAGAAAGATCATGTGTTACAAATCTGCTGAGCTTCAACTCAAGAGTGATAGATGTGGTGCAAGAGAGAGATGGATGGGTGGATGCTGTGATAGATGTGGTGCAGGAGAGAGATGGATGGGTGGATGCTGAATATCTGGATATAAAAAAAAAATAATAATTCGACAAGGTTCAACACATGAGTCTACTGTGGAAGCTGGAAAATGTAGGAGGATTAAGAAGTAAAATATTAAGCTGGATGCAAGACTATTTGAAGGACAGACAAATGAGGACAACAATCAGAGATAATACTTCAAGCTGGAGATAAGTAACAAGTGGAGTACCAGAGGAGTCTGTATTAGTACCGATTATGTTTCAGATATAGCCTTGATATGCCGCAAGTTGGAGTACGCTGTAGTCGTGTGGTCTCCACACAGCAAGAAGAATATAAGAAAACTGAAAAGAATACAGAAGACAACAACGAAGATGGAGCCAAAATTGAAGGAAAAGACGTATGAAGAACGACTGGAAGAAATGAGATTAACAACACTGGAAGGGAGAAGAAAAAGGGGAGACTTGATAACAATGTACAAATTAATAAACCGTATGGAAAAGGTACACAGACAAGTTTTGGAGACGCACGTGGATGAGGGATCAAGATGTACAAGGTCACAAAAAAAAAAAAAAAATAAATAAGAAGGGTAAAAATCTCACTGACATCAAGAAATATAGTTTTCCATACCGAAGCATTAGTCTTTGGAACAGTTTAAGTGAAGAGGTTGTTACAGTTGCTAGTGTCAGCAAATTCAAAGAGAAACTGGATAACTGCAGATATGGAGACAGGTCATATGAGCTTTAGCTTGGACCCTGTACAATAAAAATAAACACTAGGTATTGTGTCTTGTACAATACAACTAGGTATTGTGTCTTGCACGGCAGCACGTTCACTGCAGTACTAGTGGCAGATTAACAACATTTCTACATTATCAACAGGATACTTCCTTATGGCCAATGTATACTTAAGATGTAATAAGTAATGTGCACTGCCTCTCTCTCCCTACCCGACACCTCACCTGCTTGGCCAGACAGTTTAGGGTGCTGGGTGGAGACTCGGCTCAGAGATTCGGGGTACGTGCTGGCGGCGCAGACTGCGGGGAGTGGTGGACTCGGTTCCTTGTATCTAGCAGTCTACTGCATGCCATTATATGCGGGCACTCTAATGCAAATTAAATATCCAAGTATTGTGACTTGCCATCTTTCAGCAAACTACACAATAAGGAACAATCCAATTTCAATATATTACATAATAATTCAAGGTGTGTTTCTTAAAAACAGTCATAATTTTAAGCCATTACTCAATTCTTCTACAGCTCCTTCAGACATCTTGACCCTTACACAGACTTGGCTCACTGATGACAACAGACACTTGCATCACTTAACGGGATGTCACGCTTGCCATCTTGTCTGGGACTCGCCAGCTCATGGTGGTGTTTCCTCACTTGTTGATCAATATCAATATAAACGAATACAAAATTCAACATTTAAAAACAGAAATATTGAAATAAATATATAGTCAATGTAAATATAAATTCACTTTGTAGTACTCTGTGTGTAATTTACGGAGCTCCCAGTAAACATTTGGATGTGGATGGATTTACCGACACCTTAACCACACTTCCATAGAACAACCAGAAGCAGCAGCACCACAACAGCACTAGTAGGGGACTTCAACACAAGACTGTTGGAACACACATCTCACTCTCCACTAGTGATTTCACTGCCAGCCTTCAGCCACCTAATTTCATGCCTCTCACAGATGGACTGCCGCGGCTTCCTGGCAGCACCAGTCTGGGAGAACCATTTCTCTTGGATCATATTTACACAAATTTCAGTAGAGAATTAGTTCCAGGAATATTACATTTGCTACTTAAGATCATTGCCTGTAATACTAAATATTTCAGTACCCTGCAAGGTCCAGAACTCACTTATATACTCTTCAAAGCTTCATCCGTGCAAACCAACATTTTTTTTCCTCACAAACTTAGCTTGCTACAGTGGAATGATGTCTTTTTTTCACAAGATATTAATGTAAATTGTGCATTGTTTTGAAATTAAATCCAGCAAATATTTAATTAACATTATCCTCTTGAAATAAAATTTTTGACAGCAAAATGCATGGATTACACAAGCTATCATTAGACCCATAAAGAATAAAATTATCCTTTATAAAGGCTTCATAATAGGAGCAATAACTGAGAAATACTACGAGAAATATTAAAATAGATTGGATTTATTGATAAAAAAAAAAATGTGAAAAAGTCACATCGTATGAGCATTTGACTGACTTGAAGAGTGACACTGGAAAAGTATAAAATATAATAAACCTACTCAAACATAAAGGCAATAATTTCTACTAACACTGTATTACTTGTAATAATAATAAAAAGAATAGAAATAAAAAAAAAACTAACGATTCCTTTGGAAGTGGCAGAAGAATTCAGTGTTCGTTACACAAGTGTTGCCTTCAGTCAGGCGTTCTGTGGCTTCCCTACACGAGCTGTTTACTTCCTGAAGGGTTGGTCGTCTATGGAAAGACGTGGAAAAGTGCAGGGTGGTATTAGGAACATAGCAATGGATAGGACAAGAAGTTTGGTTTAGAAGGTCATTGATGAAGAACAGAGCCCTGAGGAACACCACTGTTGATAAATTTAGGAGAAGAACAGTGACCGTCTACCACAGCTGCAATGGAACGGTCAGAAAGGAAGCTTGAGATGAAGTTACAGAGAGAATAGAAGCCGTAGGAGGATAGCTTTGAAAAAAATAAAAATAAAAGGCTTTGTGGCAAACTCTATCAAAAGCTTTTGATGTGTCTAATGCAACACTGTAAGTTTTACCAAAAGCCAGAGTATATATATATATATATATATATATATATATATATATATATATATATATATATATATATATATATATATATATATATATATATATATATATATATATATATATATAACATAAAGTTTGAATTTTTTTTCATTGCGGCACTCATTGTTGCAAGTGTTGCCGTATAAGAATGACTACAAAAGTTCTGTGAATGGAAGCCTGGATCCGGCCTTCCATTTAAAAAGAAGAAAGAGAAATAGAAGAAAGAAAAAAAAAACTTTTCAGACCACAGATGAAAAAAAAAAAAATGATGTTTCACGTCTCGAGACATGAAACATCATTTTTTTTTTTCAGCTGTGGTCTGAATTTTTTTTTTCTAATTACAGCTTGACGGTAACACACAGTTAATCATTTGATTACAACCTTAAAGAAAAGCCTGCAAGTCTTAAAAACAAAGCTGTAAATGTGACCTAAAATTCTTGAAAATAAAGTTTGAGTTATTGTCAAAAATTCCTAAAAAAATGAAAGTAATAATTGTGACCTAAATTTTTAAAACAAAATTTCCTTCAATGCCTAAAATTGTCAATACTAAAAAATGTGAGGCCGCAGCACAAAACTGTTGCTGTTCAGACTGCCAGGCTGGCGCTGAGAGACATGTTATGCTGTGCCTCCAGGCGGCAGTGTTGTGGCCTGTCATTAGAATACTTGTTACTTTTGGCCACTTGTAAAGAGAATGAGTGTTTCATGTGTTTAGGATGTATTGCTGTAACCTAAACATTCAAAACATATTTATTTTTTTATTATAACTTAAAAGAACAATATTTAAAATATTGATTTTTTTTTTTTTTTGTTAATATGGAAGTGTTCAAGTAAAAGTTTCTACTGTAGCAAAAAAACATAGTAATAATAAGAACAATAA
>NC_087197.1:6400351-6455351 GCF_035594125.1 Scylla paramamosain
GGGATTAAGGCGGGATAATAGGTAGCTGGGTCAGCTGGTATCCAAACAAGGGGGATAAGCGAGTCATTATTGGCTGTATACCCGGGCATATATATATATATATATATATATATATATATATATATATATATATATATATATATATATATATATATATATATATATATATATATATATATATATATATATATATATATATATATATATATATATATATATATATATATATATATATATATATATATATAACAGTAATCTCCGTAGTAGTCTGCCAGTAACCGTAGTTGTGAATAACACACCAAACCCAGGGAAGTGACTGCTCGGCTGTACAAGTGTACAAGTCGAGTTTGTGCAGTTAGTGGTGACTGACCCTTCTGTGTGTTGGTGGACACTCTTTCGTAGTAGTTTCGTGTGTCTTTCTTTCTTGTGTTAATAACCCTGTTTGTTTTAAATGCTATCTCGGGCTGAAGCAGTTCAGCTGCAGAGGATCTAAGTAATTACCCGTGTAGTAACTTCACTCCCTCCCCATGTCCTGACAAGGCCTGTCGCCCAGGAGGCAGTAAACGATGCTACTCGGTTTGAGGTTATAACACTCTGGTGGGCAGTGAGAGGACTGCCATATTATATTATACCTGCGTGTTGCTTTGTGTTAACTGTTTTTCTTAGACGTGATTGTCGATTCTTCTGCAGTTGTGGGTGTTAAGTGCTCTTTGGAGCATCTCCCTTGTCTGTAGGTAGATAAAATAACCTGGTGACCTTAACTTAGTGTGACCTGGAGTTACAACAGTTGTGAGAAGGGTGCAGGAGTCACAAGGGTCCCTGTACGCCTGTGTTTGAGCCCTGCACTGAATCCACATATGAGATACCTCAGTGAAGCTACTCTAGGTGTGGCCGCTTGGTGAAGGGGCTGGGAATTGTGGTCTTAACAATATATATATATATATATATATATATATATATATATATATATATATATATATATATATATATATATATATATATATATATATATATATATATATATATATATATATATATATATATATATATATATATATATATATATATATATATATATATATATATATATATATATATATATATATAAATAAATAAATAAATAAATAAATAAATAAATAAATAAATATATATATATATATATATATATATATATATATATATATATATATATATATATATATATATATATATATATATATATATATATATATATATATATATATATATATATATATATATATATATATATATATATATATATATATATATATATATATATATATATATATATATATATATATATATATATATATATATATTACGTAAGAGGGACACCAGCCAAGGGCAACAAAAATCCAGTAATAAAAAAGACACTGAGATGCCGGTCCTTCAACAGGGTCCGAAGCGGTAGTCAAAAACTAAAGGATAAGTGTCTTGAAACCTCCCTCTTGAAGGCAATAAATTCATAGGAAGGTGGAAATACAGAAGCAGGCAGTGAGTTCCAGAGTTTACTAAAGAGAGAGATGAATGATTAAGAATACAGGTTAACTCATACATTAGAGAGGTGGACAGAATAGGTGTGAGAGAAAGGAGAAAGTCTTGTGCAGCGAGCTAGCGGGAGAAGGGGAGGCATGCAGATAGCGAGATCAGAAGAGCAGTTAGTATGAAAATAACAGTAGAAGATAGTTAGAGATACAACATTGTTGCGTTGAGAGAGAGGCTGAAAAAAAGTTAGAGGAGAGGAGTTGATGACACGAAAAGCTTTTAATTTCATCCTCTTTAGAAGAGGAGTATGAGTCGATCCTCCCAGATATGTGACGCATACTTCATACATGGACGGATAAGATCCTTGTACATAGTTAGCAGCTGGGGTGGTGAGAAAAACTGTTGGAGACATCTCAAAATGCCTAATTCATAAAAACTGTTTTAGCTAGAGATAAGATGTGAAGTTTAGATTATTAGAAGAGGAGAGACCGAGAATGTTCAGTGTAGAAGAAGGGGACAGTTGAGTGCCATTGAAGAAGAGGTGATAGTTGTCTGGAAGGTTGTGTTAAGTTGATAGATGGAGGAATTGAATTTTTGAGGCACTGAACAAAACCAAGTTTGCTCGGCCCTAATCAGAATTTTTTTTTTGTTCTTGCAAGGAAGAACTATTTACTTCCTGAAGGGTTGGACGTCTACGAAAAGACATGGAAAAGTGCAGGGTGATATCATCAGCATAGGAGTGGATAGGACAAGAAGTTTGGTATAGAAGGTTATTGATGAATAATAGGAAGATATTGGATGACAGGAAAGAGCGCTGAGGAACCGCACTGTTAATAGATTTAGGAGAAAAACAGAGATCGTCTACCACAGCAGCAACAGAACGGTCAGATAGGAAACTTGAGATGAAATTACAGTGAGGATAGAAGCCATAGGAGAGTAGTTTGAAAATCAAACCTTTGTGCCAGACTCTATCAAAAGCTTTTGATATGTCTCAGGCAACAACAAACGTTTCACCAAAATCTCTAAAAGACGATGAGCAAGACTCAGTAAAGAAAGACAGAAGATCACCAGTAGAGTGGCCATGACGGAACCCATACTGGTGATCAGATAGAACTTTATGAAGTGATAAATGTTTAAGAATCATCCTGATGTTGATTCAAAAACTTTAGATAGGCAGGAATTTAAAGTAATAGCATTGTAGTTTGAGGGATTAGAACGGTCACCCTTTTTAGGAACAGGCTGAACGTAGGTAAACTTCTAGTAAGAAGGAAAGGTAGATGTTGACAGACGTCTTAGAACACCTTAGAACAACTTCATAGAAGCTGTTTTAGCTAGAGATGAGTTGCGGAGTTTCCAGTTTAGATTATAAGAAAAGGACAGATCGAGGATATTTAGTGTAGAAGAGGGAGACAGTTGACTGTTATAAAATAAGAAAAGATAGTTGAAAGGCAAAGTGTAAGCACGGAGGCGCAGTTTCGGAGAACAATAGGAGGGATCGCATTAGGTCCATAAGCCATCCGAGGGTTTAGGCTAGCAAGGGCATGGGAAACAGTATTGTGAAGGATTTTAATAGTTAGGATGAAGGAGAGAGATGAACAAGCCCTGAATCATCCAAGGTAGGGTTTTAGCAAAGGTATGAGCGAAAATTTCAGTTTTAGATATAGATGCGATAGAAGTGGTGTTATTTACTTGATATAAAGGAGGGAAAGATGAAGAAACAATGGAGATGTTTTTGATTAGGTGCTAGAAGTCATGAGGGGAGTTTGTTCTTGGTAAATGTTGACACTTTCTGTTAATGAAGGAGTTTTTTGGCTAGTTTGAGAACAGACTCCTCATGGTTCTGGGCAGAAATATAAAGGGCATGAAATTCTGGTTATGGAAGGCTCAAGTACCTTTTGTGGGCCACCTCTCTATCATGTATAGCATGGTAAAGAGATGGCCCACAAAAGGGCTGTCTGTCTGTCTGTCTGGTTGTCTGTCTTGTTGTCTGGCTGGCTAGCTGCCTGTCTGGCTGTCTGTCTGTCTGTCTGTCTGTTTGTTTGTCTGTCTGCCTGCCTGTCTGTCTGTCTGTCTGTCTGTCTGTATGTCTGTCTGTCTCTCTCTTTCTCTCTGTCCGTTTAGTTGCCTGTCTGGCTGGCTATCTGGCTGTCTGCCTGGCTGTCTGGCTGTTTGCCTGGCTCTCTGGCTGCCTGTCTGCCTGTCTGTCTGTTTGTCTGTCTGGCTGTCTATCTGTCTTTCTGGCTGTCTGTCTGGTTGGCTGTCTTTTTGGCTTGTTGGCTGTCTGTCTTTATCTCTGTCTAGCTGTCTATGGGTCTGTCTGTCTACCTGACTGTCTATCTTTCTGTCTGTCTGGTCTGTGTGTCCGTTTGAGTCACTCAGTAACTGACACATCAGCCACTTTCTTCCACTGATGTGTTTGTTTTAAGGTTAATCAAATAACTGAATTATTAGTTCATTCCTTATCTAATTATTATTTTTTTTTATTTCTGTTATTTCTTTGTGAGCTTAGTTATTTTTTGTATAACATGTTCCACTTTTTAGAATTTCTTTTTTGATACTTATTTATTCTGTTTTATTGAATGCCTTATTTAGTCATCTGTTTCATAGAGTTTAATTTTACCATTCAATATTGTTTGATGGCTTGTTTTTATTTGTTTATTTTTTTCTCTTTCTTTTTCCATGATTTCTTCTTTGCAATTTTATTTGACGTGTTTCTGTTGTTCAGTAAATATTTATTTTCTAATGCTTGGTGCTGAGGCGCAATTAAGTCTGCTGTTTGGTACCATGCATTTTTGTTTGTTTATTTATATATAATTTATGTTTCATTTACTTTTGTTCCATTATTATGATTATTTATTTATTTATTTGTTTATTTATTTGTTTAAATATCTATTTATTTATTCATTTATTTATTTATTTATATATTTATTTTTTTGAGAGAGAGAGAGAGAGAGAGAGAGAGAGAGAGAGAGAGAGAGAGAGAGAGAGAGAGAGAGAGAGAGAGAGAGAGAGAGAGAGTTCACATTACACTCACTTACACACTCACCCCCTCGTAGGCTGGAGTGCCACCGCCACTTGACACGCTTCCTCCATCAGGCTTTGTTCCACGCCAGACAAGACCAGGGAAACACTGCTGATGTCAGGAAGTGGTGAAGGAACCGCCGTTGATGTTACCATCGTCATGGGGACGTGTATGCCTGCAAGGACACCACCAGCTTAACCTCCGCACACACACACATACACACACACACACACACACACACACACACACACACAGATAGGTAGACAGATAGATAGATAGATAGACAGATAAATGCATAGTTTATTGACCACAGTTAGTAAGCATGTTACAAAAGTTCATAAAACAACACTATCAAAAAAATGTAAGTTAATTAGATAAATTACAACTTGAAGACATAGAGACAAATTGTTGTCCATGAATAAATAATAAAACCGAAGGCCATCACCTCAACTATATAAATACAAGAAAAACACTACCTAAAAAACAACTAGAACAAGTAAAACACCTAAACATAACCGCAATACACTAACTTAAATATAAATAATAGAACTAGCAGTACAAATAAAGCTGTATGCTATTATTTTCTTTAAAAACACGGAAAAAAAACACGTAATATTGTATATTCCTAAACCTCAAATTAGTAACAGTAAAATACCTCAAACCTATCCGCAGTCCACCAAATCTGGCATAAACAGAATAATAATAAAAACACAAACTAACTGAATATATGAAATCATAAACCAAGACTTAACTTACAACAAACACAACAAAATACAAATACTTAAAACAGATGTTCGTAACATTAAAAGTATTAACACAACCGCGATCCATTGCTCTCCATTATGTAAATACAATAAATGAAAACACAAATAAAACAAACGTAAGGAACATATCTCTCAATTATATAGAGACATCACTCAATTATATAGAGACAAAATTATATGTATGATCTTACAAACTTGGTCGGTGTCGTATTTGCATCGCATAGGTCTTCTGGGCGTTCTAAGTTATTTTATTGCCTAATGCTGACAAAAATAGGCAGATCTCAACAACATGTCGTTATGTTTATATAGCACCACAAGCACAAAGACGCTTTATAGGCAACCGATCTCTTCCCCGCCTATTTCAGCGCCCACTTTTTGTCGCCAGAGAGTGCTCAGATACACGGAAGCCAGTGAAGGACATTCTAAAAAGGTCGTTGATTGTGTGGCCGTCCTTATATACGGAATGAAGTTGGAGAGTGGGGTTAATGATTCGGTACATGGCATATCGCAGCAGACACCTGCAGAAACGATAATTACTCCCAGTGAGGTCTAAAGCACTGTTTGGGGGGTGCTGTGAACTTATCATTAAACCCAGCTGTGACCTCACTGAACGTTTCCCTTTGTGTCTCACAACACAAGGGGGCAGTCACAGCCTGCCCTCTAAAGACAACTCTCTTCCTACACACAAAATTACAAGCACCTAATAACACACACACCCTTCACTCAAAAATTTTAAAATCATCATGGCGACTCCTACACCAGCCTCGGAGTCCCCATCTGGGGAGGGGACCATAAATGTCCCCAGGTCGGACTGCCTTTCTGTCGACGACCCTAAGTGTCTTGACACTCCCCCCAATTTTTTCTTCATTAACTTGTGCAACATTCGCGGTCTAAGATCTAATTTTCAATCTGTAGAACACCACCTCTCCTCTTCTAAACCTCATCTTCTTTTCCTCACTGAAACTCAGGTGTCTGAGGCAACTGCAGTAGCCCCTTTTCTGTTCCCTCCTACTTTCTCTATCCTCATTTTCGATCCAAAGCTGGATGCTGCGTTTATGTGCGCAGTGACTTAACCTGCTCTCGTGCCCACGCTCTTGAATCTTCCGAGTTTTCCACCATCTGGCTACGACTACAGAGTCACTCTCATACTAAATTTGTCTGTGTTGTATACCTCTCGCCTAACTCCTCTGATTATAAGAAATTCTTTGACTACTTAACTTCCAAAGTGCAGCACATTCTGACCCTCTTCCCTTTTGCAGAGATCTCCATTCTTGGAGACTTCAATATTCACCACCAGTTTTGGCTTTCCTCTCCCTTCACTGACCATCCTGGTGGACTAGCCTACAACTTTGCTATCCTCCATGACCTAGAGCAATTGGTGCAACACCCTACTCGTATTCCTGACCGTCTTGGAGATACGCCCAACATTTTTGACCTTTTCATGACCTCTAATCCTTCTGCTTATGCTGTCACCCTTTCTGCTCCGTTGGGCTCCTCCGATCACAATCTCATATCTTTATCTTGTCCTATCGCTCCAGTCCCTCCTCAGGATCCCCCTAAGCGAAGGTGCCTCTGGCGTTTTGCCTCTGCTAGTTGGGGGGACCTGAGGAGGTATTTTGCTGATTTTCCTTGGAATGACTAGTGCTTCCGTGTCAGAGACCCGTCTTTGTGTGCTGAGTGCATAACAGAGGTGATAGTGTCTGGCATGGAGGCGTACATTCCTTACTCTTTTTCTCGTCCTAAACCTTCTAAACCTTGGTTTAACACAGCTTGTTCTCGTGCTATACATGATAGAGAGGTGGCCCACAAAAGGTACTTAAGCCTTCCATCACCAGAATCTCATGCACTTTATATTTCTGTCCGGAACTATGCCAAGTGTGTTCTCCAACTAGCCATAAACTCCTTCATTAACAGAAAATGTCAAAACCTTTCAAGATCTAACTCCCCTCGTGATTTCTGGCATCTAGCCAAAAATATCTCCAATAACTTTGCTTCTTCTTCTTTCCCTCCTCTATTTCAACCAGATGGCACCACTGCTATCACATCTACTTCTAAAGCTGAACTCTTCGTTCAAACTTTTGCTAAAAACCTTGGACGATTCTGGGCTTGTTCCTCCCTCTCCTCCACCCTCTGACTACTTCATGCCACCTATTAAAATTCTTCGCAATCATGTTTTCCATGCCCTTGCTGGCCTAAACCCTCGGAAGGCTTATGGACCTGATGGGGTCCCTCCTATTGTTCTCCGAAACTGTGCCTCCGTGCTTGCACCTTGCCTAGTCAAACTATTTCAGCTCTGTCTGTCAACATCTACCTTTCCTTCTTGCTGGAAGTTTGCCTACATTCAACCTGTTCCTAAAAAGGGTGACCGTTCTAATCCCTCAAACTACCGTCCTATTGCTTTAATTTCCTGCCTATCTAAAGTTTTTGAATCTATCCTCAACAGGAAGATTCTTAAACATCTATCACTTCACAACCTTCTATCTGATCGCCAGTATGGGTTCCGTCAAGGCCGCTCTACTGGTGATCTTTTGGCTTTCCTTACTGAGTCTTGGTCTCTTTTAGAGATTTTGGTGAAACGTTTACCGTTGCCTTGGACATATGAAAAGCTTTTGATAGAGTCTGGCACAAAGCTTTGATTTCCAAACTACCCTCCTACGGTTTCTATCCTTCTCTATATAACTTCATCTCAAGTTTCCTTTCTGACCGTTCTATTGCCGCTGTGGTAGACGGTCACTGTTCTTCTCCTAAATCTATTAAGAGTGGTGTTCCTCAGGGTTCTGTCCTGTCACCCACTCTCTTCTTATTATTCATTAATGATCTTCTAAACCAAACTTCTTGTCCTATCCACTCCTACGCTGATGATACCACCCTGCACTTTTCCACGTGTTTTCATAGACGTCCAACCCTGCAGGAGGTAAACATATCACGCAGGGAAGCCACAGAACGCTTGACTTCTGATCTTTCTAAAATTTCTGATTGGGGCAGAGCAAACTTGGTATTGTTTAATGCTTCAAAAACTCAATTCCTCCATCTACGATATCAACTCGACACAGCCTTCCAGACAACTATCCCCTCTTCTTCAATTACACTCAACTGTCCCCCTCTTGTACACTGAACATCCTCGGTCTGTCCTTTACTTATAATCTAAACTGGAAACTTCACATCTCATCTCTAGCTAAAACAGCTTCTATGAAGTTAGGTGTTCTGAGACGTCTCCGCCAGTTTTTCTCACCCTCCCATCTGCTAACTCTGTACAAGGGCCTTATCCGTCCATGTATTGAGTATGCTTCACATGTGTGGGGGGGTTCCACTCATACTGCTCTTCTAGACAGGGTGGAATCAAAAGCTTTTCGTCTCATCAACTCCTCTCCTCTAACTGACTGTCTTCAGCCTCTCTCTCACCGCCGCAATGTTGCATATCTAGCTGTCTTCTACCGCTATTTCTATTTTCTATTTTCTACTGCTCTTCTGATCTTACTAACTGCATGCCTCCCCTCCTTCCGCGGCCTCGCTGCACAAGACTTTCTTCTTTCTCTCACCCCTATTCTGTCCACCTCTCTAACGCAAGAGTTAACCAGTATTCTCAATCATTCATCCCTTTCTCTGGTAAACTCTTGAACTCCCTGCCTGCTTGTGTATTTCCACCTTCCTATGACTTGAAATCCTTCAAGAGGGAGGTTTCAAGACACTTATTCATCAATTTTTGACCACTGCTTTGACCCTTTTATGGGACTGGCATTTCAGTGGGCACTTTTTTATTGGATTTTTGTTGCCCTTGGCCAGTGTCCTTTCTACATAAAAAAAAAAAAAAAGATGCCTCGACACGCTCCTGCACTCTCTTCATGAGGTCCTGCATGCTAGGTACATTAGTGTCAATAAAGCCCTGTATGTTTGCACTTGAGGGGATGTTGGCTCGGGTAACTATATCTATAACATACATTAGTCGGTCATCAGTGTATCCATACCTCTCAGATACAATTTCATTAAAAGAAACTGTGTTGGCGGGATCTCACTAAATCGAGAAGTGAGGGGTATCCTGATTCAACGTAACAAATGTCGTCGGGCATAGACTTCCTAACACCTAACAGCTTCTTGATGCCCCAATTATACAACTTAGTCATAGGCCCTAAGTCAGCTCCCAACCACGACTCACAACCATACAGGAGAGTTGACATAAGTGCAGCGTCAAAAACTCTTCGTTTCACCACGAACGGTACATCATTGTTCTTTTTTAGAAAGGTAACAAATTTTATGACTTGGTTTGTTTTTGCCCTGGTGTGAACCTTAAGGTTGGATGACATGGAACCGTCGCTAGTGAAAGGCGATCCAAGATACATATACATTGAAGACGGGGCGATAGTCAGGCCATTCACGTGTAACGGCACGGACAACGAAAAATTTAGTTTGGGCCCCGTTGATGACCATACCGTGCTCACTGCAGAATGACTGAAGCAATTTCGCCTTCTCCACCATTCCTTCTCTGTTTGTGGACAAGATCACGGTATCATCCATCAAGACCAGAGTATGAAGCCAGCCAAGAAAACTATCAGGCAAACACCTCTGTCTGATTAGCCTAATAAATTCATTTATAAAAATTATGAAGATTAGGCATGAGGTGGGCGAGCCCTGCCTCACTCCGAGTGTGGCCGCAATGATCACACCGCCGATGACTGATTCAGTGATAGTGTACATTGCCACCAGCACTGCTAGCATCACCATGCCGCAATCTAAGCGCTTCTAAATGACAAACAATTTATTCTTAGGTACCAGATCATAACCCTTCCTAAAGTCTATAAAAGCTACGAAAAGCATAAATTTCTTTCGGCGTGCCATATCAATGAGGAGGCGTAACGATACGACATGTTCCGTGCAGCCCCTCTGTGCCCCAACCTGCTCACGAAATGGAATGAACCACTGGCACAGAACCATATCATATAATTTAGTGATGCCGTTTATTACGTTTATGCCTCTGTAGTTGTCTGGGTCGGACCTGTTAACTTTTTTTTTAAAAACAGTAAACACCCACCCATCCACCCACCCACCCACACACACACACACACACACACACACACACACACACACACACACACACACACACACACACACACACACACACACACACACACACACACACACACACACACACACACTCTCTCTCTCTCTCTCTCTCTCTCTCTCTCTCTCTCTCTCTCTCTCTCTCTCTCTCTCTCTCTCATACACACAACATTTGATAAATACTAGTGCAAGGAGTGCAACAGTCTTCAATATTCACTGCACCACAGACTCACAAAGCCAATGCAGGTAAGGCAGAGATGAGGTGGCTCGGGTGAGGGCTGTTAGAAGGCTGGCAGCATGCTCATCGCTAGATACGGTCAGGTGCAGCACCTCAAGGGATTCAGAAAGCAGCGCCACCCAATCAGCACTCAGGTGACCCATGAAATGCTTAAGGCTAGTCCTGTAATGGCGAGACTTTGAATTGTTGCACACACGCACACACACACACACACACACACTCTCTCTCTCTCTCTCTCTCTCTCTCTCTCTCTCTCTCTCTCTCTCTCTCTCTCTGGTTTACTACTGTAGTGCAATTATTATTATTATTATTATTATTATTATTATTATTATTATTATTATTATTAGTAGTAGTAGTAGTAGTAGTAGTAGTAGCAGTGGTAGTAATAATATCAGTAGTAGTATTAATAATTGTAGTCAGAGTTCCTAGGAAACTGACGTGTTTAGTGAGCAGTGACCTGACGATATAGCTGGGTAATGTGTTGCTTAGTCGTCTGGTTGTGTTAGTTCTCCTGTTCTCGAGGCCTTCGTTGCGAAGGTCTCAGAGGTGAATAATGAGTTCCATCGAAGGATCTTGGAGGTGCAAGCTGATTTTCCTGAAAGGATCTCAGACCTGCACGCTGAGTTCTGCGAGAGGATCTCAGCACCTTAGGGAGGGTCGTGCCCCGCCATCACCTTATCTATTAAGGCGACGGAGGAGCAGTGGTCAGTTGTGTGCAGGGGCGCCAAGAAGTTGAAGGTTCTCAAGGCGCCTCGACTGAAGGCGCGCCACGTGGAGACGAGGAATCCTTTTAGTGGGCAAGAGGGAAAAACTGGAGAGGAGGTGGACGTGGCTGGAGGAGACAAGAAAAAGGAGGGACAGATGCAATTACTCTGCCCCATGGTAGAGTGCTTGTGCTTGGTGATAGTCATGTTAGGCATTTAGATAACGCGTTTTGTGCCAGAAATAGGAAGCGAAGGTCGAGGGTGTGTTTGCCAAGGGTTGAGATAGGGAAAGTAGCTGATAGGCTAGACACGTGATTGGGAAATGATGGGAGCAAGTCCATTCTTTTTCTCAGCGCGAGAGGAAATTACTTTGGTAAGGTCAGGAATGAAAAGCTGTTCGGGAAGATTAGGCAGGCCTTGGATAAGATTAGAGACAAGGAGGGATCCCTGTGGTATGTGATGTCTTGCTGAGGAAGGGAATTGGTGTTGATTGGCTGTCCAGGGCTATTAGAGTGAATCACAGGATCGCAAATCATTGTAAAAGTAATGGATGGACGTTCATCGACAACTGGAACCTCTTTGATAGGGACACCTTGTACGCCAGGGATGGAGTGCATTTATCACGTCAGGGTGTTCGTATTTAGCCGAAACACTCGAGCGGAAGGTAACTGCACTTCTGCGCTTTTTTTCACTACTCAGGAGCGAAGAAGGACTTGTGAGGACGAAATGAAGGACCAATTAGATAAATCTAGAAAAGTAAGTAGCTCAGTGAAGACAAGGAATAGCTAAAAGTGTTAACTGCACGAATTGTAGAAGTATTTAGAATGAAATAGACCTACTTAGACGAATGGCGTGTGTAGAGAACCTTGACATCATTGCTTTAACAAAAATTTAGTTAGATATGTCAGGAAAAGTACTTAATCCAGAGGTTAAGATAGATGGTTACACACTATCCTATAAAGACAGAGAAAAAAAGAGGAGGATGCGTCGCGCTGTACGTTAGGGACACATTACAGTGTTGTATTAATTAACAATAGAATTAAAACTGATAGCATAACATAATCGATATGGGTAGATATTAAGGAAGGACCACAGTCAGTAGTACTGGAAGTAGTGTACAGGCCACCGAACAGTACAAAGGAAATTAACACCTCACTATGGCAGGAAATAAATAGAGCAAGCAGGTGCAGTCAGGGATTTGTGGTAAGAGTTTTTAATTTTAGGAATATCGACTAGAGCCTGATGGTGGGTAACAGTGAAGCAGTGGAATTTCTTAAGGCAATTCAGGATAATTATTTTTTAAAACATGTCATCTTAGGACCCACAAGGGGGAATAATATTCTACATTTAACACTAACAGGGAGGAAGCAGTCACGCAGGTAGAGGTTGAAGGACAGCTAGGTAACAGTGACCATTGTGAAATTAGGTACAAATCAAATTGGGAGGAAACTTTTAAATACGAAAACACTAGTAAAATGCTTGATTTTAGGAGAGCAGATTTTGAGGGATTAAAAAGGTACATTCACTGGCAATGGACACAAGGGGAGGTAAGGTCCAGGATGAAGCTGAGAAAAATAAGGCAGGGTGAGGGAGGTGAGGTGAGGTGTGAGGGTGTAAGACAAGAAGAGGGAACAAGTGTCAGGAATGGTCGAAGGAGTGAGAGAGGGAAAGATATGTGTGAGTATGTTGAAGGGTTAGGTCATGCTCAGATGGGAGAGGTGAGTAGAAGATGAAGTGAAGATGGATGGGGCCGAGATGAGAGGATTAGGGGAAGTAAATGTAGATGAGTTGTACAAATATTTCATTGATGAATTACATACAGGACAGTTAACAATAATATCACAAAAATTATCCTAAATGGATGACTAATGGGTTAAAAAAAAAATACATAGGACGGAAGAGAAGTATATATAGGAGATTAAAGGCAGGGGAAGAAGTTTTAGGACCAGAATATAATGAATTAGTTAGAACAGTCAGGAGGTTAACAAGGAAAGATAAAAACTATTATAAATTAGAGGTAGCCAACCAGGCGAAGACAAGGGTATATAGAACGAAGAATAGGGAAACAATAGGTTCATTAAAGGCAGCAGATGAGGAGCTTGTTAGTTCTGAGAGGAACATAAGTAAAATTTTGAATGAGTATTTTTTAATGCACGGATATATTAAATGAGGAAACTGGAAAATGAGTATCTAATAAATAAATTAATCAATTAATTAAATAAAAAATAGATAATTAGGATAAAGAATGTAAACTATTAAAGAGGTGAATAATCATGATAATGATTATACCTATGTTAACGTCAATGCCTATGTTAACTTGACGTTGAGTGAAGACAATGAAGTAATAGATATGAAGTAAAATAATTATACCTATGTTAACGTCAACGCCTATGTTAACTTGACGTTGAGTGAACACAAGTTGAAGTTAGATGAAGTTGAGTGTTGCGATATATAAACGTGGATTATAGTTCTGGGAAAGTGTTGCGCTACACAAGTGTGGATTATAGTTCTGGGAAACTGATGCGTCAGATTATGTTAATGATCCTAGCAAACTTGTACACTTTCTGCTGTTCTAGGGGCGTGGCGGTATACTCCTAGGCGTCAAATTTTGCTCAAGGAGGAAAAGGAGAAACGGGGAGGATTATGTGCAAATCCTGTCTGGGGATTAGTTGATTCAGGAGGAATCGAAGGAAGAAAGCTTCGTTTCGACAAGTACCTAGATGTGGAAAGTTTGAGAGTGTACATATACAAGGATTTGTGATTATAGCAGTGGGTCTACAAAGAAAAAAAATATATTAAAACCACAGAGAAAATAGAATATTGAAGCCACAAAGAAAATACCGAAGCCAGATAGGAAATAAAATATTGGAACCACAAAGAAAAACTGATTGAAGATGGAAAAGTTAATTGGAGCTACAAAGAAAAGTTGATAAGATACGTAAATGTTGATTGATCCTTCAATATATGCTTGCTATGTAATATACGCCTGAAGAAAAAAAAAAAAACGTTTCAGGAAAATTTGAGTGAAAAATATAAATACTGAGCATAGATGTGAATAAGAAATGCAGAATTTTGAGCTGTCAAAAGGTAAAATCTCACACAATTCAATTTTACGAATAAAGTGACAGAAGTATAACGGTTCAGGTAAAAAATATTGGAGTGTATCTGTTGTGTCTTTCGAGGGAGCGATGAAACTAAGGACTTCCAATATAGCGCCAATATGGCACCACCTCCGCGGGCGACCTGTGCTTGTTTGCTTCGATTTTCTTCATTGTATTTTTAATGGAATTGGAAGGCTGCTGGTATTCCTGAGTTGCCTGGCGAGTTATGAAGCTACAGACATCATGATGACGCGAATAGTTTGCTTTCTACTCTTCTGGTGGGTGCTACAGAGCTGTTCCGTGAGTGTGGCCGCTGTGCCTACCCGGACTGATGAGCCGCCGGATGTAAACAAACAGCAGGAACGACTGATTTATGGCAAGGATATTCTGCTAACGTTAGCAAAGTCTAGCAACGTTGAGACAATTGCTGTGACCGTGCCAGATGCTGTGAAAAGGAAGGTGTTGCATCCAGAGGGAAAAACTAGAAATAACAAAAGGAGAGGAAGGCGGGGTGGTGTGAGGGTGAGGTGCAGACGACGCGGCGCCCGGCTCCCTCTCCCTATGTGTGTGGTCGGAAATGTTCGTTCAGTACGGAACAAGTTTGATGAACTTAGTGCTTTGTGCAAGTGGAATTATGCATTCAGAGAGGCATCTATCATTTGTCTGACAGAAACTTGGTTAAGTGGTGATAACGATCCCGACTCAGCATATCATATTGATGGGTATCAAATAATAAGGAGCGATCGAACCCCAGACTCAGGAAAAAGTGCTGGTGGCGGAGTGTGTGCTTACGTAAACAACAGGTGGTGCAGGGATATAACTGTGATTGAGAAAGTCTGTAATGATTGCATTGAATACATGACACTTTCCGTGAGACCTTACTATTTACCAAGAGAATTTAACAAGATTTTTATAATAGTAGTTTATATTCCTCCAAATGTGGATATAAATAATGCAGAAAGTCTGTTATATGATGTTGTGTGTAAGACTGAAAATATGTCACCTGAAGCAGTTAGATTAATAGCAGGAGATTTCAATGGTTCTAAATTTCAGAGTTATGTTCCTCATTATCAACAGTATATTGACTTTGCTACAAGAGAGGAGAAAATATTAGATCATTATTATTGTAACATAAAGAATAGTTATAAGGGAAGTAAAATGAAGCCCCTCGGTTTGTCAGACCATGAAATGTGCCTCTTAACACCTATTTATAGACAAAAATTGAAAACTTGTAAACCTGTCATTAAGAAAATATATGAGTGGGATGACAAAGTGAGCGATACTCTGAGAGGCTGTATGGAATCGACAGAATGGAACATACTGTATGATGAAAATGCTAGTATTGACGAGAATGTGGATGTCTTAAATTGCTATTTATCTTTTTATGTGGAAAACAATTCGCCTGTCAAGAGTGTTAAGTGCTACCCTAACAATAAGCCCTGGTTTACGAAAAGTGTGAAAAATTTGCTACATGAGAAAAGACAATGTAGGTTACGAAATGATAGAGTCAACTTAAGAATCATTCAGAAGAAAATTGATGATATGATTAGTATGGAAAAAGAAAAATACAAAAGGAAAATAGAACATTGGTTTGAGAAAGATACAAAGGCTGCTTGGCAAGGTTTGCGTAACATTACTGGAATGACTAAGAAATCTGTGTGTCCAGATATTACAAATGTAAAGGATTATTGCAATGAATTAAATAAGTTTTATTGTAGATTTGATGTCCAGGATTATTCTTCAGAACAGAACAGCCTTACTGAGTTTTTATATAACAAGGAACATTGAATATTTACTGTAACGTGTGAGGATGTACTAGAAAGTTTGAAAAGAGTTAAGAGCAATAAAGCGGCAGGGCCTGATAGAGTAAGTGCTAAGGTAGTAAGCATTTGTAAATACGAGTTGGTTCCAGTTTTATGCAGAATTTTTCAGAGTTCCTTGGATCAATCTTATATACCTAAACTGTGGAAGACATCTGAAATTATTCCAGTGCCAAAACATCAAACCCCTAAAGGTTATAATGATTACAGACCTGTAGCCTTGACATGTATATTTATGAAATGTTTAGAAAGTGTTTATTAAAAAGTTCCTGTTTCTTGAAGTGAAAGACCAAATGGATGTTTATCAGTTTGCCTATAAGAAAGATAGGTGCGTGGAAGATGCTACGTTATCAATTATAAATCATATACTTCGATTTCTGGAAAATGTAAACAACAAATCCAGTAAACACTTTGCTAAGGTGTTGTTCGTTGATTTTTCAAGTGCTTTCAACACAATACAACCTCATGTGTTAATGGAAAAACTTATAAGTCTTAACGTGAGTCCACCACTTGTTCTATGGATACGCGAGTTTTTGGTAGGTAGGGTGCAATACGAGTATGTAAAGCTTAAGGACCAGATCTGACTCAATTGTAACAAACACAGGTGCGCCCCAGGGTTGCGTATTGTCACCACTACTGTTTTCTCTTTATACAAATGACTGTAGAAGTCAAAATGAGTGTACTAAGATATTCAAATATGCAGATGACACTGCCATTGTCTCTCTCTGTGTAACTAATGATGTTATTTATAGAGAAGAAATTAACAATTTTAGTACATGGTGCAGGGATAATTTTTTAGAATTAAATGTTAACAAAACTAAGATGATTATTGATTTTAGTAAGACTCCCGTACAACATGAACCTTTGGAAATCAATGATGAAACTGTTGAAGTAGTAGAAGAATACAAATACTTAGGAACGATCATAGACAATAAACTCAACTTTTCCTCTCACATAGATAAAATATATAAGAAGGCAAACTCAAGGATGTTTTTTGTTAGGAAACTATGCAAGTTAAAAGTTGGTAGTAAGATAATGGATTTGTTCTACAGTAGTATACTACAATCAGTTTTTTCATTTGCTATATGTTGCTGGTATGGAAATAGTACTGTGGAATCTAAAGGTAAACTAAGCAAGATAATAAAGAAATGCAGCCGATTAAAAGTAAAAAATACAAAACCATTGTTGGAACTGTATAAACGAGTGGTTATTCAGAGAAGCAATATGATAATAAAAGACCCCACTCACCCATTGCACACATGTTACGAATTGTTACCATCTGGCAGAAGATGGAGATCTGTGCAGGGCCGAACATCTCGGTATAGGGAGTCGTATGTTCCATCTAGTATCAGGATATTGATTGGGAATCAACAGTTGTAAAAGAAGGCAGCACTCAGGAACATCAGCAATACTATTAATGTTTTTAATATTTTAATGTGTTCCATTTTTGATAGTTTATGATTGAGAATTTAATAGATGTAACTGATAGTTTTAAGAATTTTTATACTTCTATATTTCTCTTTTATACTTTGGCAAGCACAAGACAAATTCTCTGCAAGAGCAATAAAGTATTATTATTATTATTATTATTATTATTATTATTATTATTACCCTTTACTTGGTAAACTATGTACAACTAGGAGTGAAGTAATGGCGGCCAGGGCTGGGAAGTATCTGACTCAGCCGGGCATGGCACTCAAAATACATGAGGTTGGTTCAAACTTTTATAATACTCAAATAATGAAAACTATACAGTGACTCACTTCACCATTATAACCCAAAACATTAATACAATTATTATATATTGTGTGGTGGTTAACTACCACAACACCTCCACCTTCAAGTTGAGGAATCCCTGGAACTCAGTTGCCTGGAGGAATCCCTGGAACTCAGTAAACCAGGCAACTAGGTGGTTTACGCTCTCTTCGAGCTTCTTGGGTTCCTAGGTCCATACGTCGATGAAGCCTCACATTCTCTCTTGTTCTGACGTACTTTAATTGGGCTGGGTGAGTGCTTCGTCACTGTCGTGTCGGATGCTTCACTCTTATAAAAATACATCCTCGTCTGGCTCGTTATCTTCCTCAGAAGAGTAGCGAGGGCGTAATTGCTCTAGGTGTCTTCTCCAAACGAGTTCTCGGGGATGAACTCGAACGTTCACCGTACGGCTGCCGAAGCGTTTGGTCACTGTAGCTGGAACCCACCTAGGATCATTGTCTCGTCGCGGTCCGTAGTAAAGAGCGTACGTAGCAACGATCACCGACGTCATAGGTAGTAGTTAGATGCAACAGTGTTTCCCGATACTGCGACTTAACTGCTTACTTTGCTTGTTTACCTTGTGCATATGTGCTGCCGAGGATAGCAATGTGTATTTTTTAGTCCGAATTTGCCGCTTGTTTAGCAATTCAATCGGTGAGTAACCCACTGTATTAGAAATTCCTGCAATGCTGCCTTCGGTGGCAGGGAGGATTTCCTGAGTGCTTATTTGATTGTCTGTACCAGGCGTTCCGCAGCTCTAATTCGTTGCTGGGTGGTATAGTGCTCCGGTCAGATGCGTAATTCCTCGTTCCTTACACCAACTCTGGAATTCCTCGGACTTCAAGGTTGGCGCATTATCCCTAACTAGCGCATGAGGGAATCCAAAGTGCGCAAAGTCCTGTTCAAGCAGCTCCACGGTAGCCTTCGTAGATATAGATTGCGTTTGGCTGATGCAGGGGTATTTTGAGTAGGCGTCAGTCATCACAAGCCAATTAGCGCCCATGAAACTTATTGCGTGATCCAGGTACAAACGACTCCATGGTTTCTCTGGCATCATCCATGGATGGAGCGCTGCTTGATTTGATGTTCTGCGCATATAGCTCGATCATGCGCATAATCGCTCGACTCAGCATCGATGTTTGGCCAGTAAACTGCTATTCTTGCTAGTTGTTTCGTACGGCAAATTCCCAGTTGACTCAGGTGTAGAATATCCAATACTGCTCCCTGGAGACTAGTATGAATAACTACCGACACGTGTAGTAAACATCCATTACAGGTAATGAGTGAGTTCTCCAGTTGTTTACATTTTCAACGTTCTCGTTCTCACTCTTCCCTTTTTCAAGCCAACCTTCCTGCGTGTAACGCATTACAAGGAAGATGGTCGGATCCTTCTTAGATTCTCTAGAAAGGGCGTTAGAGTCAGCTGGACTTAAGCCTTGACTGATTGTCGAGATGGTGAGTACGGTGTCGATGTCCTCTTCATCTTCCTCCATGTCAAAACTTGCGTCACCGTCAGTAGGTAAATGGCTTGGAGCATCGGCATTCTGATGGTCAATGGTTTTCCTGTATTCAATTTCCTAATCAAATTGACTCACGAGAAATGCTCATCTAGCCAGACGATTGGCAACCAAGCCTGGAGTGGATTTGTGTGGATGGAACAAAGTTACCAGTGGTTTGCGGTCTGTCACGAGGGTGAAGTGACGTGCGTACAGGTACTGGTAGAACTTCTTCACACCAAATACAATTGCCATTGATTCTTTTTGTATTTGGTTGTACACCAAATACAATTGCCATTGATTTTTTGTATTTGGTTGTACTTGTGTTGAGTTGCCGTCAGTGTCTTTGATTCGTTCCTGATAAAGCGCTCGCTCCCATCTGGGTAGCGGTGAAACAAGACTGCTCCGATGCTAACACCGGATGCATCACACGCTAGGCCAACCGGCAAGGCTGGATCGAAATAAACCAGCACATTATCCGAGGACAGCAATTCTTTGAGATGCTGAAATGCCTGTTGCTGCTCCATTCCCTACTGCCATGGTACATTCTTCTGTGTGAGACGGTGGAGGGGCTCTGCAACTGTTGAGAAGTTAGGTAAAAATTCTCCGTAGAACTGGACGGAGTCCATGAACGCCTTCAGACTCAGGACGTGTGTAGGGGCATATATCTTCAGTACGGCGTCCACTTTTCGACCCTTGCCGATGCCCTCTCGATAGTAGATTGCCAAGAACTTGTAGGGCTTGGCGTACTGGCACCTTTCCCATCTACAACGAAGACTTTTCTTCCAGTCGTTGAAGTAATTTACGAAGATTCTCACCGTGATCGTCAGGATCAGCTCCGCTCACCAAAATGTCATCTAAGTAAACACATACACCTGGCAAGTCTTGTGTAATCTGTCCCATGATTTCCTGAAAATATCCAGGCGCTGAGCCGATTCCATATGGCAGGCGACACTGCAGTAATACACCACGGTGCGTGCTAAGAGCAAGCCGCTTCTGACTTTCGGGAGCCAAATTGACCTGGTTATATGCATCTGCCAAGTCAATCTTGGAAAAACCACACCCACCTCCTAGCTTCTGCACGAGGTCTTCAGGAAGCGTCATGGGCTGACGAGGAGTTTCCAGCTGTAGATTAACCATCCCGGAGTAATCACCACACACTCTCAACGTAGCATTAGCTTGTCAAAGCAGAACGGCTTTCTTGATGGGTACTGATGGGGTTCCGTAGTCGTTGAATGCCACGGGTTTCCGGATCCCTCTAGCAATGACATAATCATAGACCTTAGCGAGCTCCTCTTGCAGTGCTAAGGGAACTGGTCGTGCCTTGTGAAACAGTCTGGGTGTCGGGTTTAAATTTCACTTCCAGCTCAACTCCTCGGAGACATCTTAGTTCTGGTTTGAAGACTTGCGGAAGACTGAACTCTTCCGCAACTTTCCGACACCTTTCCTGAAGCTTCACTGGAGATGGTCAAACACCTTTGTAACCACCGAGGGGCTTCGACGAGCCTTGTCCATGGATTGATCTACGGAAATACCCATTGCCTCGATTGCGTCTTTCAGCATCTGGTGTGGATGCACTTCGTAAAACTCACCCAGTATAGACATTTTGTGCTGACTGGCCGAGGCGTATTGTGCTCTGGTTTCCTGTAGTGGAGGAGTATCAAGCTTGTGTCACGGTTCCTCTGTGATGAAGTTAGTTGCGGCACCCGTGTCGAGCTCTCCTTCATAAGTTAGCCCTTTTACTTTTACTGGTACTTCAAGTTTAGGTAGAGGAATACCGGTTTCTCACAATACTGCGTGCAACACTTCATACTTTTCACTTTCCCTTATATGCTTCACTTGTTCCGTTCTGGTTCGACGTTGCTTCTTACGACATGCAATTTACAGATGTCCCTTTAAGTGGCAGTAATTACATGCAAAGGACTTGTACGGACAAGTGAAGGCTTTATGGTCCTAATGTTCACAAGACCCACAAAGTGACACTTAGTGCTCCATACCCTTGATCCCCGTCTTGGTGCTCTATATCCTTGATCCCTGTCTTGCAAGTACGTCCTGACTTCTAGTGATAAAGAGGCGCTTTCCTGTGGTTGACCTTGTTCACTAGTTTCGGCTTCTGGCCACACACCGTTTCTTTTGCTACCTTGGCTGCGTCCTCAACTTCGATCGCGATATGGATTTGTCTTGCGAAGTCCAATTCATCGTCCTTTATTTTGAACAGTGCCTTGAGTACTACTTCATTGTTGATAGAACAAATTAATCGGCTTCGTAGCGCTTCGTCTTGTGGGTCTTTAATGGAAGCGAAGTCACAGGTGGCGGCGTCTTGACGAATCCTCGCTGCCAGCTCCTGTATCGCCTCCCCCGGCTTCCGTTGTAAATCACTCCAGAATTTGAAATGTTCTCGCACTGCGAATCTCCTCGGGTCGAGCTGGTTCTTCATAAAGGAAACTATTTTCTCCACGGTCAGGTCGTTGATGTCCTTTTTGGGAGTCTGTTGTGCTGTCAAGTTCGTCAACAACTTGTAAGACATTGCTGACTGATTAGTGAGAAACACTTGTCCCTTCTTGTCGTCAGGAACGGAGTTGGCTCCAGCAAAAGTGCAGAATCTTGTCCAGTAATCAGTCCAGTGCTCAGAATTGGAGTCGAACGGAGCACAGCTTGGTGTAGTAGCAGCGGGCGCTGTCGTCACCGTAGTAAAGCTTTTACCACTTGTGTCACCAGGGCTTGTACCTGCATCTGCATTATCTCCATCTGCTGCTGGTGGCGTGACTCTTGATTGGCGATCTGCTGCTGCAGTAGTTGGATCAGCTGGGTAGTTTCCGTCATGGCTGCAGACTCTCTTCTCGGACGAGCTCCACAGCGTGATCCTACTCACTGCGCCAGAAAATCCCTGTTGTGTCTTCCGAGGTAACGGTGAAACCAAGACTTCCAATATACCCTTCACTTGGTAAACTATGTACAGATAGGAGAGAAGTAGTGGCGGCCGGGGCTGGGAAGTATCTGACTCAGCCGGGCACGGCACTTAGATACATGAGGTTGGTTCGAACTTTTACAATACTCAAATAATGAAAACGATACAGCGACTCGGTACATCATTATAAACCAAAACATTAATACAATTTTTACATAATGTGAGCTGGTTAACTACCACAACAGTATCCTTGACTTTTTTTTTATGATAATGAATGAGGAAAGGAAGTTCAATATAATGATTTCAACAAGTGACAACAAAACTAATGAAAGAGTCTCTGCTAGATGTTATATTGCTTGGTAGCGAAGGATGAACAGACAATTGACAATCTTTCGTCTTGTACTAAAAAGTCAAAATTTGCTACTTAAAGTGATTGAGGGAATATAAATGAGATGAAAATAAATGTGTCTAAATGTGTCTAAATGTGTCTATAAATAATGGGAAGCCATTATTTATGCGTGAAATTGATATTGTCCATTTAGCTATTAAATCCATTGCAGCAGTTCATATTGATCTATGAATGTGATTGAAACCCATGATGGATGCACATATTTTGAAATACGTCTTACCTTTCCCTCTACACATTATTTGAGCGCAGAATGAAGTGTTCATTCATCCAAGAGAGCAAAATTAAATGAGTTTACCTGAAGCTGATATGAGTGACTTGGGCTGCTATGTATAACTTTTACAGGAATTCCCGCCAACACCTTCTGATGTCCGCAAGATGTTTTCCCTTCCAGTTTTCTTTATTAATATAAGTGTTTTCTGACTGCATCAAACCTTCAGTCATACTGAGAATACTCAAGACCAGAACCGATTTTTCTGGCTTATAACATAAATGTTGTGGAAAATATGATTGATTGTTGATCTCTCCTCTTACTGGTCAAAATATTGAATGTTATATTTTGTTTTCTCCACAAAGGCTCTATCTCCAAACTCTAAGCTTATGAATTCTGCTATTATATGCCTTCCCAGCAGCTGTGAATGGGTACTTCTGTCTCTACACAATGTAAAGACAACCTGCAGCTCTTGATAAAAGCATGAGTCTCCTGGGACCCGGACTGGTACGACTGGTTGTAGACAGTGCTGTCTGTTGGGGTCACCCTGGTGTTCGCGGGCGTAGGGGAGGGCTACGCCTATGGCACTCCTGGCTCCGGCAACATGGAGCGGGCCTTCCAAATCCACACCCTGTACCACATCCACGGATGAAGGAACGAACACCCAACCAAGTAAGCAATCGCGAGAGGACGCGCTGTCATAAGAGGGGGGCATGTTGTAACCCAAGAATCACCAAGAAGAAATGAAACACGTAAGAAGAAGGAAGAATGAAACAAAAATGAAAAAAAGTAAAGAACGAAGTAAGAAAGTAGGAAGAATAAAGAAGAGAAGAACATGATAAACAGAAAGCAGATACCAATATTACAAGAAGCTATCATCACCCTGATGGATGAGAGACGAGACGTGACTATCGAGAAGAACAACAAGATGCGGTGAGTCATAACAAAACTGACAGAGCCGGAGATTGGCAGCAGGTTACAAGAAAAGATACCCAGGTGGTTATTACTAAATTAGTACACAAGGGAAGCAGGCCGCCGGAAGCAAATGACGTGGACAAGACAGACAGTCGACACAACATAGGAAACGCCGTCTACTTGTTCCTGATTAGATGTAGATGTGGTTTACCGTAGATAATGAACGAGAATGAACCTTATTGAAAAGTCAAGAAAAAATAAACTGTATAATGGAAGTAATGGAAAATAAATATAGTTACTTGGAAATTAACCTTATTGAAGAGTATGGTGAAATTAACGGTATGTTCGAAGTACTAAAAAATAAATCTTATAGTAACGGAAGCCTTGTTGGGGGAAAAGGTCGCTCTAATATCACGTATATAATATCACCTGTAATGTAATATCACGTATATATTATGAAGTGTAAGAGACGGGAATAGACAGAAGGAGACAGAGATAAGCTAGACGGAGCTATCAGTCCAGAGAAGGTCAAGATGAGTAACCCGCCTGTCACAGCACCAATAAGCAGAGCCAGACAGTTGTAATGCAGTCAAAGTAAAATATTGGTGTTATCTATTGACAGAGAAGGGTTGGATAGATGTAGGACGTATTTCATCAGTGAATATTAATTGCGGAGTCTGTGTAGGGTGTGATTTACCATTGAGTGTTAATTGAGTTAAGTGATTTCATCGGAAGTGTAACCTGAAGTGTTTCGAGATATTCAGTGGAATTTATCAGAAGTGAGATGAATCCAATTTTAATTATTTATTTATTTTTTTACTCTTTTATTTATTTATTTATTTATTTATTTATTTATTTACTTTTTTTTTTAAGGTCGGAAGTCGTACATGATCGTCTGAGTGTAAATACTCGTGATATGAATTAAGTAAATTTTATAAAAACATAAACGCATTCCCTTGAATCCACAAAGGCCAATCTTAAAGATTTAGGGATGCAACAAGATCGTTTCAACACAGAAACACGACAATTCCAAGGTTTCTGTTGGTTAATTATTTGGTGTTTCTCAGTTTGATGTGTCTTTTTTGGGATGCGATTTTGCATTGCTTCTTTTATGATTTTTATCCAGCAGTCTATTTCTGTGTCTAATTCTTGTTGTCCTGCGAGTATGTACTGGTCACTTCTATTTTTCAAATTCACCTTCTATTTCTCTTTGGAAATCCTCCTATTTTGATTTTCTGTAATCTATTTTGGGTGGAGCAGGCATCTCTTTATAGGCTGGGATGCTATGGCAATGATAACAGGAATGTGGTCACACGGGTGATGGGGCAGGATTAGTAGCGAGGTTATGGTACGTTTTATTGTTTGGTGGTATTGTATCTGGTGAGGAAGAACAGTTATGAGAGAAGAAGGCATGGAAGGGCGGGCAGAGATGATTTAGGTTGTTGTTGTCTGAAATAAAGTTTTGCCCTTTTCCTGCATTGTTAGTGCTTTTGCTAGTTAGGGAGGGGTGGTGGGCATTGCGGTCTTCTGTAATGTAAGGTGGTGTGCTCTGGGAGGCTGCATCATGGAGATCTGTGACAGGTGGATACAGCCGGCGTGGTGGTAGGTGGATGGTAGCTAGATTAATGGCGCCAGTGTTTGTTTCCAGCATAACTTGTAAGAAATTCGTGTCGTAATTGTTTGTCACTTTGTGTTTCAGGTGTTCCCTGACTAGCGTTGCAGATCCGTCGTGCAGTCCGCCGCTACAGTTGACGAGGTAAGTAGCATTATATCCCTGTACTTTGATCGTTTCTGTAGATTTTAGGCTGTAACTGTTGATAAAAAAATATATTTATGAATTTAATTTCCTGCAAGTATTACTAAGCAACCTCTTGTTATTTCTCCAATGATGTACATTGTGCTATGTATGGTGGCATCCATACATATATCTATGTTATTATTGAGAGAAGTGTTTCATCATTGTTTTGCTTGGTAGACGCATGAACACCCATGGACTCTCTCCTTTGCCCCTTTTATTGATGTCTTAGCTCAAGTTCTCTTACAACAAGCAGTTCTGCCGATTTTTTTTCTTTTTTTCTCTCCCGCTCTTCTTCTTTTGACACGGACTCTTGAGGACGTGGGGAACTCGGGTGTTCTTGGCGCCCTACCGTGGTAGGCAAACCACACTCCCAACAAAAACACGCCCAAGCCAGCCAAGCTACAACAAAGGCCCAAGTCACCTATGCAGGCGACACACACACACACACACACACACACACACACACTAGTTATCGTTGTGATTGTGACTAGTAAAGATACTACTACTACTACTACTACTACTACTACTACTACTACTACTACTACTACTACTACTACTACTGCTACTACTACTACTGTTATTAAATAATAATTATGTTGATAAAAATAATGATTTTAGTAATTGCGATAATAATGTTACTTTTTTTTTTTATGTAGGAAGGATACTGGCCAAGGGCAACAAAAATCTAATAAAAAAAAATGCCCACTGAAATGCCAGTTCCATAAAAGGGTCAAAGCAGTGGTCAAAAATTGGTGGATAAGTGTCTTGAAACCTCCCTCTTGAAGGAATTCAAGTCATAGGAAGGTGGAAATACAGAAGAAGGCAGGGAGTTCCAGAGTTTACCAGAGAAAGGGATGAATGATTGAGAATACTGGTTAACTCTTGCGTTAGAGAGGTGGACAGAATAGGGATGAAAGAAGAAAGTCTTGTGCAGCGAGGCCGCGGAAGGAGGCGAGGCATGCAGTTAGCAAGATCAGAAGAGCAGTTGGCATGAAAATAGCGGTAGAAGACAGCTAGATATGCAACATTGCGGCGGTGAGAGAGGGGCTGAAGACAGTCAGTTAGAGGAGAGGAGTTGATGAGACGAAAAGCTTTTGATTCCACCCAGTCTAGAAGAGCAGTATGAGTGGAACCCCCCCAGACATGTGAAGCATACTCCATACATGGACGGATAAGGCCCTTGTACAGAGTTAGCAGCTGGGGGGGGTGAGAAAAACTGGCGGAGACGTCTCAGAACACCTAACTTCATAGAAGCTGTTTTAGGTAGAGATGAGATGTGAAGTTTCCAGTTCAGATTATAAAGTAAAGGACAGACCGAGGATGTTCAGTGTAGAAGAGGGGGACAGTTGAGTGTCATTGAAGAAGAGGGGATAGTTGTCTGGAAGGTTGTGTCGAGTTGATAGATGGAGGAATTGAGTTTTTGAGGCATTGAACAATACCAAGTTTGCTCTGCCCCAATCAGAAATTTTAGAAAGATCAGAAGTCAGGCGTTCTGTGGCTTCCCTGCGTGATGTTTATCTCCTGAAGGGTTGGACGTCTATGAAAAGACGTGGAAAAGTGCAGGGTGGTATCATCAGCATAGGAGTGGATAGGACAAGAAGTTTGGTTTAGAAGATCATTAATGAATAATAAGAAGAGAGTGGGTGACAGGACAGAACCCTGAGGAACACCACTGTTAATAGATTTAGGAGAAGAACAGTGACCGTCTACCACAGCAGCAATAGAACGGTCAGAAAGGAAGCTTGAGATGAAGTTACAGAGAGAAGGATAGAAACCGTAGGAGGCTAGTGTGGAAATCAAAGCTTTGTGCCAGACTCTATCAAAGGCTTTTGATATGTCCAAGGCAACAGCAAAAGTTTCACCAAAGTCTCTAAAAGAGGATGACCAAGACTCAGTAAGGAAAGCCAGATCACCAGTAGAGCGGCCTTGACGGAACCCATACTGGCGATCAGATTGAAGGTTGTGAAGTGATAGATGTTTAAGAATCTTCCTGTTGAGGATAGATTCAAAAACTTTAGATAAGCAGGAAATTAAAGCAATAGGACGGTAGTTTGAGGGATTAGAGCGGTCACCCTTTTTAGGAACAGGTTGAATGTAGGCAAACTTCCAGCAAGAAGGAAAGGTAGATGTTGACAGACAGAGCTGAAAGAGTTTGACTAGGCAAGGTGCAAGCACGGAGGCACAGTTTCGGAGAACAATAGGAGGGACCCCATCAGGTCCATAAGCCTTCCGAGGGTTTAGACCAGCGAGGGCATGGAAAACATCATTACGAAGAATTTTAATACGTGGTATGAAGTAGTCAGAGGGTGGAGGAGAGGGAGGAACAAGCCCAGAATCGTCCAAGGTAGAGTTTTTAGCAAAGGTTTGAGCAAAGAGTTCAGCTTTAGAAATAGATGTGATAGCAGTGGTGCCATCTGGTTGAAGTAGAGGAGGGAAAGAAGAAGAAGCAAAGTTATTGGAGATATATTTGGCTAGATGCCAGAAATCACGAGGGGAGTTAGATCTTGAAAGGTTTTGACATTTTCTGTTAATGAAGGAGTTTTTGGCTAGTTGGAGAACAGACTTGGCATGGTTTTGGGCAGAAATATAAAGTGCATGAGATTCTGGTGATGGAAGGCTTAAGTACCTTTTGTGGGCCACCTCTCTATCATGTATAGTACGAGAACAAGCTGTGTTAAACCAAGGTTTAGAAGGTTTAGGACGAGAAAAAGAGTGAGGAATGTACGCCTCCATGCCAGACACTATCACCTCTGTTATGCGCTCAGCACACAAAGACGGGTCTCTGACACGGAAGCAGTGGTCATTCCAAGGAAAATCAGCAAAATACCTCCTCAGGTCCCCCCAACTAGCAGAGGCAAAACGCCAGAGGCACCTTCGCTTAGGGAGATCCTGAGGAGGGATTGGAGTGATAGGACAAGATAAAGATATGAGATTGTGATCGGAGGAGCCCAACGGAGAAGAAAGGATGACAGCATAAGCAGAAGGATTAGAGGTCAGGAAAAGGTCAAGAATGTTGGGCGTATCTCCAAGACGGTCAGGAATACGAGTAGGGTGTTGCACCAATTGCTCTAGGTCATGGAGGATAGCAAAGTTGTAGGCTAGTTCACCAGGATGGTCAGTGAAGGGAGAGGAAAGCCAAAGCTGGTGGTGAACATTGAAGTCTCCAAGAATGGAGATCTCTGCAAAAGGGAAGAGGGTCAGAATGTGCTCCACTTTGGAAGTTAAGTAGTCAAAGAATTTCTTATAGTCAGAGGAGTTAGGAGAGAGGTATACAGCACAGATAAATTTAGTATGAGAATGATTCTGTAGTCGTAGCCAGATGGTGGAAAACTCGGAAGATTCAAGAGCGTGGGCACGAGAGCAGGTTAAGTCATTGCGCACATAAACGCAGCATCCAGCTTTGGATAAAAAATGAGGATAGAGAAAGTAGGAGGGAACAGAAAAGGGGCTACTGTCAGTTGCCTCAGACACCTGAGTTTCAGTGAGGAAAAGAAGATGAGGTTTAGAAGAGGAGAGGTGGTGTTCTACAGATTGAAAATTCGATCTTAGACCGCGAATGTTGCAGAAGTTAATGAAGAAAAAGTTGAGGGGGTGTCAAGACACTTAGGGTCGTCGACGGAAAGGCAGTCCGACCTGGGGACATTTATGGTCCCCTCCTCAGATGGGGAGGGGACCATAAATTGCATAAACTACAACTACTACTAATATTAAAATGACTAGTAATAATAATAATAGTATTGTTACTTCTATTACTTCTACTATTACTACTACTACTACTATTGCTACTACTACTACTACTACTACTACTACTACTACTACTACTAATAAAAATTATTATAATAACAACACGTACACACGCGCGCAAGTACACACGCACACACACACACACACACACACACACACACACACACACACACACACACACACACACACACACACACACACACACACACACACACACTAGCACACACACACACAAACATACAGACACACATACTAGCACACACACACACACACACACACACACACACACACACACACACACACACACACACACACACACACACACACACACACACACACACACACACACACACACACACACACACACACACACACACACACACTCACACACACACACACACACACACACACACACACACACACACACACACACACACACACACATCTGGAGCTTGTGTTTACCTGTTTAAGGCGTGCAGCACGATGTCTGAGGCAGGTAGGTTGCCGGGGTGCATGTAATGGTGACACAACCTCAACAAACTGCATTGATGATCAATCAAGGCACGAACATTCTCCACATTCACGTTTTTGTTCTCCAGGTCTAAGACCACTTTTGTTGTGGGAATATGGGGGAGTAGTGCAGCAGCGCTGGCCAACGTATTGTCTCTTATCTTTACTTTGCCAACAGGAGGGTTTTCTGTGAGATGACGAGCGATGGCCTGCAGGAAGCTTTCATTATAATCCGTGTCTTCCACTAGTGACAACCAGTCTTCCCAGTTTACGCCGGTCTCCGCCAGCATGTCCATTACTTCCTTTATGGTCCCGGGACGTTTTGGAAAGTCTGGTGTGGCCAACAGGCCCGCCACGTGCCAGAAAAGGTTACGCAAACCCCGAAGATTTAAAGGATGTGTCTGTGGCTGAACGGCACCCTGAAGGAGGCTCCTAATGGCTCCTGGTTCTTGAAGGGACCTATTCTGAAGGTGCTCTATGATATGTCGAGCAGCAAAGTGCTCCAACAGCCCTTTGTGGGGCATGGCGTAGTTTTCTTGGCGTACTCTGTTGATGATAGACACCTGCAGAGTGAAGAAGGCTCCCAGGACTTGTTGAGCAGGCAGGTCCTCTCTCTCGCAGCAATCCGTCAGCCGCTCGGTTTCCTCCTCTGAGAGATTCAGTCTGTTCTGCAACAGACCTTGTAACGCCATTTGGTACATCACTTTCGCCACTCTTTTTATCCTCGTCTTGAGGGTCTGTGGCCTCTTCTTCCCCCATGTGGGGTTTACAAATATTCTGTTGCGCAGCTTTTCTATGCACCATATGTGGATGTGGGTGTACAAGCTGGACTGCGTAATGTTTTCTTTAATGCAATCAGGATTGTCTTCAAATAATGTAACTAGAAATAGTAGGTTAAGAGGAAGCTCAAACAAGGTCATATCGCCTTGTTTTCTTATGAACTCCCTCAACCTATCCTGGTTTATGGAGGTGGAGTACTGGATTGCAAATTCCATCCTCCTTTGGACAGGAATTCCCTCGATAGATATCTGCGATTGCTTATAGTCCTGTCGTGTGCAGGCCAAGAACTGATCCACTCGCTCTGGTCGTGAAGTGGCAAGAATAGAAAAACTTTTGTTATATTTAGTTATATTCAGAATATTAGTGATGAGATTTTCAGATGTGCTGTTAAGCTCATCCAGACCATCGATGAGGAAGAGCATTTTACAGTACTTAAAATAGCTTACGAGAGATTTGTTAAACACTGGCAGACTAGACAGGCTAGACGGGAGGACCAGGCCCAGGAATGTCTCCAGATCTTCGGCATCTGTGTCCCGGCACAGTATTCTGAGTACAATGTCGTACTCCTCCAGGTGAGTGACGCGGCGGTCACAGTCTTCTTTGAGCCACTCTGACAGGATGAAAGTGAGCAGGGTGGTTTTACCACTACCAGCAATACCGCTCACCAAAGCAAAGTGTGACTTTTGATCCTGGACAGGCTGCGAGGGCTGCGACTCTTCTGTTAGAACTTTTAAAAGTTCTAACGAGTCTAATTCAAGTGATGTGGGTTGCTGTTTAAGGACAAGTTTTGAAAATACAGTCTGGATGTGGACCCGTTCTTGGGATCCACTGAGGAAGGAGAGTGGGTCAAAATATTCAAACTGTTTGTAAATATCTCTCAGGTGACTCACTGACATTTCCTTAAACAAATGGAGGCGTTTATCAAAATTCATCTCTAAGATAACTTTGTCATCAAAGGCTTGACATATATTTTGTATTTGCCTTGTTATGTTGTCAATAGTATTTGTGGTCTCACCGTCAGAGACTCTGTACTTGACCTTGACAGCCTGAAGGGCTCTGATGAAGAGGTTCTTGAGCTCCTCAACTTTGTCCAGGAACTGCTGTTCATCTCTCATCTGAGGCTTTTGATGTACGCATTTGTTTCTCTCGTCTTTTATTTTAGTGATCAGGCCCTCCATCACTGTACCATCTTGCCAGCGGGCATCATTGAGTCCTGCAACATTTTCACAGGCCAGCCTTATGCTTTTGTACAGTAGTGTTATGTCAAAGCTCTGGCACGAGGGATCATTGGCCATCTGATTTCTCTCAGAGGAAGTACGAGTAAACACCTTCTTCCTCTGCTCGCCGTTGAGCGTGCGGTAGTTGGCCGTCGAAGTGCCTGGGAGGTTGATCAGGTGGTTCATGAGGCTGACGGAGGCGTCCTTGTTTGTACCGCATTTCAGAGCATGAAAGAGCACGGCTGCTCCTTGATCCATCAAAATGCACAACAGCTTGAGATGTGAATAATCCACTGCCGCGGTCATGGCAATGCTTCTTCACCACGGCTCCTCACGTTCACTTGTCTGTAATGAAGTGGTTGGAACTCTGAGTTGCATTGTGATAAAATATATATATATATATATATATATATATATATATATATATATATATATATATATATATATATATATATATATATATATATATATATATATATATATATATATATATTCTATATATTGTACGATCCTGACCTGAATATTTTGTCTTTTATATTGTTTTTCATTTTTCCACTTTTGATATATGTAACGTTTTAATAAAAAAAAAAAAATACCCTTATGTAATGAAGTCTTCCGTCATGAAATTTCAGGGGTTCACCAGCCACAAGACATGTATAATAAGTTTTTCCTTTTTTTTTTTTCTGACGGTTTTCTTGCAGCGTACAACATTCGAGAGCAAGAAGTTTTAGCCCTAATAATTTTCTCAGATTTATATACGAAAAAAAAAAAAAAAAAAAAAAAAAAAAAAATATATATATATATATATATATATATATATATATATATATATATATATATATATATATATATATATATATATATATATATATATATATATATATATATAACTGAAGACAGTTAGAAGAGAGGATTTGATAAGACATAATTTTTTTGACTCCAACCTGCCTAAAAGGGAAGAATACCTGTTTGAATGTATCTCTTGTAAAAGAAGAAATCCAAGGGGTGATCTAATTACAACATATTGTTTTAAAAAGAAGAAGAAAAAGGAGAAAATGCATGTAGATGATCTGTTCAAAACGGACAAGAAAAATGAGAGAGATCACAAAAATAAGATTAAGAGAATCACTTTTTAAGAGAGACAACAGGAAATTCCTCTTTCCACAAAGAGCAGCAGGAGACTGGAATAGCCTGGATGTATAATTGGTCCACACAGCCAAGCTGGAGAGAGACAGAGGGTGGTTGGGGGAGACAGAGAGCATCCAGAGAGACCTTGCCTCTACCTGGACCTTAATAGTTTGATGAGATGCAGCCTTTTGCCTTTTCACTACCCAGGCTTATACCATGCCAGAGTTTTCTCTTTAGTACAGACACTGGGACTTAACACAATACAATACAAATATAAATACACTCACACTCTTACCGTTATTCTGGCCAGCCTGGAGAACCTGGAAAGATAAGGAAAAACTATGAAAGATCTTGCACTACAGAAATTAATATATGCATCAAGTAAAAGCAATAATAAATAATATATAAATGTTGCAAGGTCACTGAGTACCAGAAATATTTCGAAACCATAAAGAAAATATTAGAGGAATGTTGCTGACGTTCGTCATCGTTCGGCTGTAGCTAGTTCTCACTTCCTTTTTCATCTGTTATTGTTAAAAAAAGTTATTTATCTATTATTACCCTTGTAACGATTTAAGTTTCACAAATATCTCAGGTATTCAGTCTGCTGTTGTTATTGACAGTAAGAACTGTGTACATGTTAAAGCTCCTGCATCTACCTTTCTTCAGATCTTGAATGTGCACAGACACCGCTGGCCGGCAGTGAGTAGCGTCAAGTGTAATAGTAACAACATCAACATTTATGACAGTTTAAACAGCACTGGACTAAAAGCCTTTGATAAATTTAGTTGCCAGTTGCTGCCTCGTTTAACTGTGAGACGTTTCCAATGAGAGTAGAATAAGCAAACATTACACAACAGAGAGGATCTTCTGAGTGTGGCTTGCTTGCTGTTGCTTGTGCCACAAGCTTCTGTTTGCATCTGTCTCCTCAGAATCAAAATTTTGTTCAAGATAAAATGAAGAGCCACTTCGTAAAATGTTTTTTTGGAAGGTGTGATGGAATCATGTGCTGTGGCGTCACTTCCCTTAGTGCCCAGGCGTAGCAGTTTTTATTGAATAAGTTTTTGTTGTAAGTGTAGATGACCAGAGTTTGAAGGCAACAGTTCAGTAATGTGTATTTTGTGAAATAATATCTATCATTGCTTGTATGGTAAGGATGTTATTGCTGACCTTTTTGTGTGTGCTAGACGTAGGTGTGATATTTAGTAAGTTTCCCTTGTTAACATGATGCAGCACTGCATTAGTAGTGATGTTAGTAAATTTGCGGATGACACAAAGATAGGTAGATTAATTAGGTCAGAATCGGATGCCATCGCCTTGCAGGCAGACTTAGATAGAATGAATGAATGGACGGATAGATGGCAAATGCAATTTAATATCAATAAATGCAAAGTGCTTATCGTAGGTAGAGGAAACCCACACACTAGGTACACAGTAAACAACCAAACTCTGGTAGGTACAGGGTACGAGAAAGATTTAGGAGTTATAGTTAGCTCTGAACTCCGTCTAGGGAAACAATGCATAGAAGCCAGAAACAAGGCAAATAGGGTACTAGGATTCATTTTTAGGAGTGTTAAAAGTAGAAGGCCGGAAGTAATATTAAAGTTATACTTGGCGCTGGTCAGACCTCATCTAGACTACGCTGTGCAGTTCTGGTCCCCACATTACAGGAAAGATATAGGTCTATTAGAATCAGTACAGAGGAGAATGACTAAAAGGATACAGGGGATAAGGAGTATTCCTTACGAGGCGAGGTTGAAGCTGTTAAATTTACATTCTCTAGAGAGACGTAGGTTAAGAGGGGACCTGATAGAAGTCTTTAAGTGGTATAAGGGTTATAACAAGGGAGATGTAAGCAAAATTCTTAGGATCAGCAACCAGGGTAGAACAAGAAATAACGGGTTCAAGCTTGACAAATTTAGGTTTAGGAAGGAGATAGGAAAAAAATTGGTTCTCAAATAGAGTGGTAGATAAGTGGAACGGGCTCAGTGGTCATGTAGTTAGTGCTAAGACACTAGCGAGCTTTAAGAGAAGATTGGACAAGTTTATGGATGGGGATAACAAATGGAAATAGATAGGTGTGTTTCATACAGGGACTGCCACGTGTAAGCCTGGTCGCTTCTTGCAGCTTCCCTTATTTCTTATGTTCTTATGTTCTTATGTTCTCTAAGGCTGAACTCTTCGCTCAGCAGACTTTTGCTCAAAACTGATTTAGGGCTTGTTCCTTCCTCTCCTCCACTTAATGTTTTAAAATAAATGGTGAAAAATTATTGTTAGGCGAAGCAAAACATTTTATATTCAGTCAGATCATTAACATACTGTGCTTCCTGCCATCCAATCTTCATACCTCAATACTTCATACTTCATACTCCATAAATAAATGGTCTTTGTTTTCAAGAACAAATTAGACAAACACCTAGACTCTCGTCCACATGTAAAGTGTTATTCCTGCTCAAAATAGATGAATCTCGTCACTGTTGTCAATAGCCGTAGTTGTAGCAGAAATGGTAGCGCTAGTAACAAGTGAATAACAGGAAGGTTGCACGTGGCAGAAAATCTGGTAAGGTAATCTGGGGATCTGGTGCGATCCCCAGGTCCTCGTTGAAAGGAAATCGAGTCCCTTGCACCTCATACTGTGGCTGTGGTAGCTCCTCTCTAGTTCAAGACTTTAATTATTTGCATATTATATTTTAAATTCTTATAAAATATAGCATTATGTGGATGACATGTGGGCTGTGGCTTTGGCGCTGAGAAGGGTATTGAAGCCTTTCGGATGATATATATATATATATATACGAGTATATATATATATATATATATATATATATATATATATATATATATATATATATATATATATATATATATATATATATATATATATATATATATATATATATATATATATATATATATATATATAATTTAGTTCTTAACTCTACTTAATAAATAACACAACAGGTTCTATTATATTATTTTACTTTGCCTTGAATTATTTACTCAATCTCTAGTTACGTGGTAGCACATCCGAGTATTAAAAATAATTATTTGGTAGCATTACCTTTATTTTGTCTACAGGCACTGATGTCTCTTTGGAGTATTGAATTTATAGGCGTAGTTTGTGTTTAACAAAAAGGGATGGGTGCAGCTGGCAGGACAGAATGACAGCTCACCTTTTCACAAAACAAACAAATTTATTTAATTACTATTTCATTATAATTAATTAACAATTTAATTCACGTGAACAGAACTTAACACCCAAATTTCACCATACACTCCCAGCTAATTGACAGTCATTTCTTGCCTCCGAAAAATCCAATTTTAAAATTATTCTCACAGGCTGAAATTTTAAGTGAGGCAGTCAGAAGACCGACCGTCACTCACGATACCAACATCAGCATTACATAACCGCGAGGCAAGGAACAGATACATGACACATGCTACTCTACCATACTCGAACACCAAGGCATATTACTCTTACCCCCTTTGACTTTTCTAATTAACATAACATACAGTATAGACAACTTATCAATTACATATTGCAAGAAATAGAAGACGTGAGGTGGTGTACAAGGGGAACAGAGGAGGGCAGTGCATCTCTGCCCTGGCACGCCAGCGCGGCGTCTCTCACTGCCGTCTGGCTTGCTAGTTGCCTCAGTAACATGTATATCTTTCTCTTCTCTCCAATGTTATAAAAGATTGGGATCTATCATCCCAGTAGTGAAATCAATCAAGGACTGGAAAAATTTAGCGGCAGGGGCAAAACTAATTCCCAGCGTTGTTTTTAATAATTTATCTTTGATTTGATTGATAGCTGTGTGCCTGCCTAGTCAGCTGAGACATTAATTTTGTACTCCTTATCCAAATGAGCCATTAGATATACGCGTTAGCGAGTCATTTAAAACATTGAGAAGACAAGACAAGACATTACACGGTGGCAGCATCAGCAACAGCAACAGCACTAGAGGATACATTGCCTTATAGCAAACTGCATGACGCGGTTCTGATTTTGTGGCCCATTAAACAATTAGGTGCGGTCATGGACTTTTACTTACGAATGACATTATTTTAATGTGTTGGTACTCGGCAAGCACCATCAGCTGATTCTGACTCCGACGGTGTCTATCGTTCAGAAGATTCGTGCCTCTAGTCTTAGATGTGATTTGTTTTATTATCTTTTAACTCTACAGATACAAACATATGTGCACACCCACACAGTGTTAACATACATTGCACCAAATAACATTTTGAGGGTCAGAATTAATTTTAAGCGATCTTTCGCTTAAAAGATTTCAGTTTGCAGTCGAGTTATTTCCCCTGATATTTTCAGTCAACGTAATTGGGGGAAGGGATTTTCCGTTCATTTGCAATCTGGTTTCTCTGAGAGGCCATATGGAGTCTCACATACACTTCTCTGCCTTACTTAAGAGGCTTTCGGATCCGAAATCCGAAATTTTCACTGATAAATATTTATAAGTTGTGCAAGAATAGGTGCTCATGAAAAATCGTCGTCCAACTCAAAACGTTAAGCCTTAGTGATAGAATACATAAATAACTGAATGCCTGTGCGCAAAGATGGGCTCCAATAACAAGTTAAAATCCTATAGTAATAACGATGAACGTGCTAGATTCATAGAGTTAAGACGTAGAGTAAAGAGGTTAATTAAACACAGCTAAAGGTCCACCAAATTAAACGCTGCAAGACAAAGTAAGACGAATCCAAAGGAATTTCATAGCTTTATCAGGTAAAACAGTTTACCCATAGGTAGGTAAGGAAAGGTATGGTAGGAATAGGTAGGATTTTTTGTTAATGTGTAACGCTCCTTTTTATTATTTCTGTGTTTCTTTGAGTCTCCCCAATAATTGTTTTCTTTTGTAGCTTGCGGTGAAGAGGAGGATAATAGCGGTAATTAAAGGTTTAGTGATTATATGAAAAAGTATATTTATAAGGCGTGTATTCGTGGGAGTGATTTAGAAGTCTTGAAACATTTGTTATAAATAGTCTTTACTTATTTCAACTGTGGTTTTCTCTAATCAGTGGTAATACGAATAATAGGATTACATCATGTTGCGTCAGCCTACCAGTAACTCATAAGGTGTCATTCCCTAGCTTATAAAATATGTTAGTAATTTAGAATTCAATTATTAACTTCAACTAATATCCAGCCTATATGCTCACCTTGCTAGCCAATTATTCCTGCATTTTTATTTAAACTCACGGTTCAGTAAAATTATTTGTGAAAGAAGAGAGAGAGAGAACTAGCTAAGGTTCCAATAACTTCAGAGGCCTGTGGGTGTTGAGGGAGAGAGCACAGAATGGCGTCTCCCTTCCCTCTGGCAACAGGTGGGTCTCGTAGCTCTGAAATATTTTATTTTTCTTTTATTTAGAAGTGAATATTACTGTGTTCATGTTTATTATTCATGTCTCTAGTGAAGATATAGTAACAGTACGTGTTGACAGAATGGCGTCTCCCTTCCCTCTGGCAACAGATAAAATAGCCGGTGTTGGTCCCACGTGGAGACAGGCCACAGAGTCTTGGGAAAGTGTTAGCCATGTAATGTTTCTTTAGTCAAATATAGTCTACTGTGAATGTGTTGTGGGCAATATTATTGCCGTAGAGAAGTGATGGATGAAGGCTGTGACGCTATTTAGGGATATAACGGTGCCCAGAATCAATGGTACTCTTGAGGAGTTATAAAAGTAATTATTTTCTTGTGTATTTGTAGTGTTAAGTAACGGAGTATAAGTGTATATGCCATACCAGAATTTCAAGTGCCTAATTTTTTTTTTTTTTTTTTTAGATTAACCACTCGATAAAGTGTCATAGTGGGTCAGTCAACCCAAAGAATCCCATCAGTATTATTCATTTAATTATTTTTGCTATTTTTATATTTTTCGTTCCTCCTAATAAAGCCACACTGTAGGTACTGTGTGATAATTAACCTCTCCCTACCCTCTGGCCATGACGATGAAGGCGAGAACCATTACCAATCAAAAATGTTTTCTTTTTTTCTATTGTGTGTGCGTGCTTCACCTCTTCTCTCTTCCTCTTCTTTTTTTTCTTCTTCACCGTGAAGATCGTTGCCTCGTCTCATTAGAGCTCTGATCGGACCGGTGAGGAGGAGGGAGGAGGGGGGGTGGCGTTACACTGGTGGCAGCGGTGGGATGGGTCAAAAACTATCTAGACGATATCATTCTATGGGCCGAGAACTTCGACCAGCTAATGGAAAGATTGGGTAGACTGTTCGCCTTGTTAGAGGAGAAAGGTATCAAGCTGAATCTGACTAAGTGCGACTTGGTGAAGCAGGAGGTGAAATTTCTAGGTCACCGAGTTTCTAAGGATGGAAGTACTCCTGATCAGAAAAATCTAGAAGCAATTAGAGAACAAGCTCCACCTAAAAATGTCAAGCAAGTTAGGAGATTTATTGGCATGTGTGGGTTTTATCGGAAATTTGTACCCAATTTTTCAAAGATAGCCATGCCTCTCACAAATCTCATGAAAGGGGATGTAAAGTTCAGTTGGACGGATGAATGTCAGGTTGCATTCGAGGCTCTCAAAACAAAACTTATGTCAACGCCCATTTTGGCTAGTTATCAACCTGAACTTCCTCTGGTCTTAGTCACAGATGCTAGCGATGAGTGCGTAGGAGCGGTACTGCACCAAGTTCAACCTGATAAAAGTGTCCGACCTCTAGGTTACTATTCTAAGAAGATCAGTAAGTGCGAGCAGAAGTATTCAGTCACCGACAAAGAAGCGTTAGCTGTCGTGTTAGCTTGCCGTCATTTCCACCATTACCTTTGTGGAACCAACTTTGAGATTCAAACCGACCACCAACCGCTCACTACTATCTTCCGTAGGCGGACTAAGTCGCCCAGAGTAACTAGGTGGATGCTGGAAATGCGCGAGTATCACTTTCGCGTAAAATATGTAAAGGGAAAAGATAATGTAGTGGCTGATCAGTTGTCGCGTCCTGTTAGGCTTATCACACATCAACCCAACGTTACCTGGTTAGGCCTAACCCGAGAGGAATTCATTAAAGGACAGCGCGAAGATCCAACTTGGAATGAACTCTTAGACTACTTGAAGGGTGGGGTGTTGCCAGGGCGAAAGATTGCTAAGGCAACCCTTGATCAGTTTGAAATTCTGGATGGTGTGTTGCACTATGTTAGAGAGACCAAAGATGGCAGTCTAAATTACACTGTAGTAGTACCCCGACACCTAGTCAGAAAGGCACTAGAAGTTGCTCATGATCAATCAGGACATTTTGGGCAGTTCAAATCCATCAAGCAGGCAGAAAAGGGTTGTTTTATTGGCCTACTATTAAGTCGGATGTAATACAGTATCTTAAAGAGTGTCTAAACTGCCAAAAATTCAAACACAACCGAGGAATGTCACAGCCATACCGAGAGTTACCTATAGTGTCGCAGCCATTGGAGAGGATTGCCATTGATCTCACTGACATGACCAATGGACAGGAGGGTCAAAGGTATATCCTCACCATCATAGATCACTTCTCTAGGTATGTAAAATTTTATCCTCTAAAAACAAAACATGCTCAGGGTATAGTAGCTAAGCTTTCCCAATACATCTCTGACTTTGGCCGGCCACTCTCCATCTTGTGTGACAATGCCTTGGAGTTCATGGGACGAGAACTAAGAACCTGGGCTGGTCTTCATGGGATAGAACTGCTCTACACCACTCCCTATTACCCCCAGTCAAACGGACTCATCGAGAGAATGCACCGGACCCTGAAGACCGTGCTGTCCCAAATGTGCAAGGGTTACCCTTTAAGGTGGCCCGCCCTTCTCAGTGAATGTCAGTCACACATGAATCTGGCAGTACATAGCAGCACGGGGGTCTCTCCATATGTAGCATTCTTCGCAAGACAGCCACCTCGTTTCGTCACGGCGCCTCTCCTGACGGTGCAGTCTGAAGATAGTGACGTTCAGCAACTTAAGCGCATGATTAAAGACGCTAGTGTGACGTCACAGAGGAGGTACCGTGCAGTGGCGAACAGAAAACGACGTGATGAAAAGGTCTCAGTTGGGTCCTTGGTGTGGGTGAAATCAGAAACTCCGTTGCCTGGTACCTCTACCAAATTGAATGCTAAGTGGAAAGGACCATATCGAGTGAGTGAGGTAATCAGGGACGGTCAACTGTATGTAGTGGAGGACCCCTATTCTGGGAAGTTAGTACAAAGAGCAGCAGAAAAGGTGAAACCGTATGTGAGCCGGAGTGAAATTATTCCGGAGTTGGAGGAGAACTATTCAGACGGATGTGTTGAGGAGGAGGAGGAGGAGGATCAAGACCTCCCTCCCCGCCGCCGTCGACCTCCCAGACGTCTTATTGAGGAGTGCTAATGTGATGCACGAACTCAGGAGTGAGGAGAAGTGAACAGTGTTATAATGTATAGGATGTGAGGGTTAGGAATGAAGTGAGTTAAGAGCAGGAAATCCTCATCCGTCACAAGTGTTCGAAGGTCAGTGACACTGTCTCAGCCACAAATAGAGTGGGGCATTTCGGGAAAGTCGTCCCCAAATTCTCGTCGTGTCAAAACAGTTCATACCAGATGGTAGCTTATGTGTTTCAGTTCGGGGAAGTGTACCCCATTCTTGTGGGCTTTAGTTCGAGAAGTGAGGTTTCCAGGGAACGTCGTACTTGGTTACTTCCTCCTCAAGTTACAGTCATCACCTCTAACGGGTCCTAAGTTTCCCTTGAGGACATGTTACCCCAGTCTTCGTTGTAGTAAGAGGAATGATTTGTGTGAATGTTGGCGAATGTGTCGAATGCTGCGAATGTAATAGATTATTCCTTTTCTATGAGACGGGGAATAAAGAGAGTGACGGAGTTAGTCAGGTGACTTCTCCATAGATTACCCGTAGAGCAGAGGGTGACTGGGGTCCAAGTTCTCTTTTCCTGTAAGTATTCTGTATGTGAAAGGTGTTGGTACAATTTCCTACGGGAAGAAATGTACGAGTCAGGTGACTCAAGGGTAAGTGGTTGAGTCAGTGTCAGCTGTTTAGTAGACCTTATGTATGGATAGGATAGGGAAAGTGTATAGGTAGGATTTTGCATGTATTCTTCACCGTGAGTTTAACTCTGGGAGAATGGGCGTGTGTAACGCTCCTTTTTATTATTTCTGTGTTTCTTTGAGTCTCCCCAATAATTGTTTTCTTTTGTAGCTTGCGGTGAAGAGGAGGATAATAGCGGTAATTAAAGGTTTAGTGATTATATGAAAAAGTATATTTATAAGGCGTGTATTCGTGGGAGTGATTTAGAAGTCTTGAAACATTTGTTATAAATAGTCTTTACTTATTTCAACTGTGGTTTTCTCTAATCAGTGGTAATACGAATAATAGGATTACATCATGTTGCGTCAGCCTACCAGTAACTCATAAGGTGTCATTCCCTAGCTTATAAAATATGTTAGTAATTTAGAATTCAATTATTAACTTCAACTAATATCCAGCCTATATGCTCACCTTGCTAGCCAATTATTCCTGCATTTTTATTTAAACTCACGGTTCAGTAAAATTATTTGTGAAAGAAGAGAGAGAGAGAACTAGCTAAGGTTCCAATAACTTCAGAGGCCTGTGGGTGTTGAGGGAGAGAGCACAGAATGGCGTCTCCCTTCCCTCTGGCAACAGGTGGGTCTCGTAGCTCTGAAATATTTTATTTTTCTTTTATTTAGAAGTGAATATTACTGTGTTCATGTTTATTATTCATGTCTCTAGTGAAGATATAGTAACAGTACGTGTTGACAGAATGGCGTCTCCCTTCCCTCTGGCAACAGATAAAATAGCCGGTGTTGGTCCCACGTGGAGACCACAGAGTCTTGGGAAAGTGTTAGCCATGTAATGTTTCTTTAGTCAAATATAGTCTACTGTGAATGTGTTGTGGGCAATATTATTGCCGTAGAGAAGTGATGGATGAAGGCTGTGACGCTATTTAGGGATATAACGGTGCCCAGAATCAATGGTACTCTTGAGGAGTTATAAAAGTAATTATTTTCTTGTGTATTCGTAGTGTTAAGTAACGGAGTATAAGTGTATATGCCATACCAGAATTTCAAGTGCCTAATTTTTTTTTTTTTTTTTTTTTAGATTAACCACTCGATAAAGTGTCATAGTGGGTCAGTCAACCCAAAGAATCCCATCAGTATTATTCATTTAATTATTTTTGCTATTTTTATATTTTTCGTTCCTCCTAATAAAGCCACACTGTAGGTACTGTGTGATAATTAACCTCTCCCTACCCTCTGGCCATGACGATGAAGGCGAGAACCATTACCAATCAAAAATGTTTTCTTTTTTTCTATTGTGTGTGCGTGCTTCACCTCTTCTCTCTTCCTCTTCTTTTTTTTCTTCTTCACCGTGAAGATCGTTGCCTCGTCTCATTAGAGCTCTGATCGGACCGGTGAGGAGGAGGGAGGAGGGGGGGTGGCGTTACAAATGTAGCTTACAAAACTTCCATGGTGAAAATTTCCATTGTTTTTGCATCTGTTGAGATGTCCCCACCTAATACAGACTAATCACGAGATGCTGATGATATGTCTACGTCCACTGCTGTTGCCGGCGGCACCTTCCCGAGACAGCAGCCGGCTGGCCGTGCGGCAGGAGTAGTGCTACCAAGCAAGCCTGCCGGTGTATCTCCGCTGAACTCAGTGTTGCGAGTGTGCGCACAAATTCTCCACAAACTCCAAACAGATTATTAAAATGAATGAAGTAATGTCACTGTTCCATTGATAACAAAACACAGTGACGTGTTGCTAGTCTCTCCAGTAATCAGAAACCTAACACCACCACGTTACTAAAATACCCCGTAAAGAGTGAACTCTTTGTTGGTGTAAATAAATTTTATATATTGACTTGATTCAAACTTTCTTTCAAGCCTGCTCATATCACGCTACCTTAATTCAAATGTTCTTGCCACTGCCGTGACAAACAGCCGAGTATGGGAACACAAATGGTGTTGCAGCTTGGGATAAACCTATGTGCGAAAACTGTATCTAAAACCTCAAAAACTACGTGAAAAACGTGAGTAAGTGAAAAACACTAAACATTGTGGAACTGTGTGAGTGAACAAAGCATTAGAGAAAGTAAGGCAAGTGAACCACGAGCAGCACTGTTTCGCTGTGTTAGCACAACGCATTCAAAACAGCGGCTTTGTTTATCGCTCGAGGGGTCCCACTCACACCACTCTCGCCTTACGAGATTAACCCACATAAACATTGCACTTGAGTGCTTCTTTTCTTCATCCCCACCGCCCACGGCACTCCACAACCGCACATACGGTGCCACACCCATCTCAAACTACAAATTCAGTTTTGTATGGAGTAGTCTACTACTGCAAGAGGATTGCGGTCTCTACCTATAAGAAGTGAGGAGGTAAATGTGCTGTCGGAAGAATCCTATTAAGCCCTAAAAAGCGCGTCACGTGGCGGACGTTGGACTCTGAAACCCACTACAACCAACTTATTAGGTGTTTCGCATACCCCTCTTAAAATAATGGGTGTTGTTTGTCTCCCTATTAGGCTAGGTAACAACTCCAAGTTATGAGAATGGATTTCTATGTTATTTATGTATTTATTTATTTTAATATTATCATCTATTTTATTTTTTTATTTCAGCTTGCCTTCAGATGGGCTTCTTGGAGATTCATCCTCAGACCCACTCAGTGAAGACTGGAGTGAGATATTTTAAGGAGATGGGTACCCAAATGAAAGTTCGCCTGAAATATTTTACGAAAAAGAAATCACATCCATGGTAACAGGTAATCATTTCATTCCTGACCGTACCGCTGTCCATATACTATTATCCATTCCAAATGTCCCCATAGGCTGTGATGTTTGCCTGGAAGGCCCCAGTCGAGTGAGTAGATTAGCTGTGGAGCCTACATTAAACACAATCCATGAGGACAATCAGACCACTGTTCTTGCAGTAAATACTTCTGGTAGTCCAATAAGATTGAAACAAAGAGTATTTTTTACCCAGGCTTTAGTTTATGATCAAAAGATTTTGCCTGAGGATACTTGCCTCGCTTCGGTGCATATATCAGCCGGTGGCATCGAACAAGGTACTGGCCCTACCCTTAGTTAATTTGTCAACGTCGTGGACTACCAAGAGTCAAAACGCTCGTTGCAGGAACTCCTGCGACGTTACAAGGACGTGATTCAGTTACCCAAGGAATACTTGAGGAGCACTCATAACGCTCAACATTTTATCAAACGCAAGCCACATAGACAATCCGTTTATATCCTTGCATATCGTCTTCTCATGGTCAGTGCAAAGTTGTAGACAAACAAATAAAAGAAATGTTAAAACAAGCATTTCCAGTCTCCTTGGAACAACCCTCTCTTTTTGGTAACCAAAAAGGATGGCACTTGACCTGTGATTGACTTCAGAGATAAATAAAGTCACTGAGGATGATCATTATCCTCTTACTGTCCTGAAGGATCTTCTTATGTCTTTAGGAGGAAGAAACAGACTTATTGAGTGGCTACTGGCAGGTACCCCTGGCACCTGAGTCCAGAGAAATAACTGCATTCAGCACACCTAAAGACATTTTGAATGGTTACGCATCCCTTTCGAATTAAAATTTGCGCCAACCACCTTCCAGAGGCTAATGATCACCTAATTCGCGTCCATGATTGGTGAAAATGTTTATGCCTATTTCGATGACTTGATAATCATCAATAGAGATACTGACTTTCACTTCACCAGCTTAGAATCGGTCTTGCGATTGCGGTCTTGAGAGAAGCAGGACTTAAAGCAAAATGATCTAAGTGTGATTTTCTGCGTAAATCCATCTCCTTTTTAGGGCATATCGTTGATGCTGATGGTATTCACACTATGGATGATAAGGTTAAAGCAGTTAAAATCTTTCCAGCCCCTAAAACTGTAGATAATGTCCGACCTTCTTAGGGTTATGTGAATACTACAGATCATTTGTCAAAGGTTTTACCAGCATGGCGTCGCCTTTAACTACTTTGTTAAAGAAGGACGTGCCTTTCCATTGGAATGCTGCCCAGGAATAAGTTTCCATAGCCTTAAGTTTCCTAGCTGTCACCAACTCACCTGTTCTTGCCTTTCCGGATTATACAGTTCCATTTATTCTGTACACGGATGCTAGTGGGATGGGTTTTGGTGCAGTATTAGTACAAACAGACGGAAGGGGTAAAAACAGTCATGGGCTACGTGAGTAAAACATTAAATTCCACTGAGTCTAATTATTCTGCGACTCATCAGGGAGCTGTCGCTATCGTTTGGGCTTTAAGAACTTTCAAAGATATAATATAATCCAGTAACCATTTATACTGATCATACAGCTGTCACTTAAACTTTTCGAGGGTAGAAAACTCTCGGGTAGACTCGCTCGTTGGGATATAATTATCCAAGAACGGCCCATCGTGCTAGGTTGAGCCAACAGAGTGGCTGATTCGCTTTTTCGGAACGTCCCTATAGGATTAGTAACATACCTGAAACCACCAATCAAGAATTTCGCAATACAGGAACTTGCAACCTCTCAATGCCAACATGATGTATGAGGTAAAATTGTTCATCACCCTGAATCAGGGGATGAGGTTAGTCTTCCTACAATAAAAATACCTTTATCACAATTCTTACTCAACGTGGATGGCCTCCTTTGCTGCTACTGGCAGGATAAGTGCTACGCAGTAATATAAATAGTAATTGTGGAGGAATTTTTATCTACCGTCTTTTTTTTTTTTTTTATGTAGGAGGGACACTGACCAAGGGCAACAAAAATCCGATAAAAAAAGAAAATGCCCACTGAAATGCCAGTCCCATAAAGAGGGTCCAAAGCGGTAGTAAAAAATTGAAGGATAAGTGTCTTGAAACCTCCCTCTTGAAGGAATTCAAGTCATAGGAAGGTGGAACAGAATAGGGGTGAGAGAAAGAAGAAAGACTTGTGCATCGAGGCCGCGGGAGGAGGGGAGGCATGCAGTTAGCAAGATCAGAGGAGCAGTTAGCATGAAAATAGCGGTAGAAGACAGCTAGAGATGCAACATTGCGGCGATGAGAGAGAGGCTGAAGACAGTCAGTTAGAGGAGAGGAGTTGATGAGACGAAAAGCTTTTCATTCCACCCTGTCTAGAAGAGCAGTATGAGTGGATCCCCCCCAGACATGTGAAGCATACTCCATACATGGACGGATAAGGCCCTTGTACAGAGTTAGCAGCTGGGGGGGTGAGAAAAACTGGCGGAGACGTCTCAGAACACCTAACTTCATAGAAGCTGTTTTAGCTAGATATGAGATGTTTCCAGTTCAGATTATAAGTAAAGGACAGACCGAGGATGTTCAGTGTAGAAGAGGGGGACAGTTGAGTGTCATTGAAGAAGAGGGGATAGTTGTCTGGAAGGTTGTGTCGAGTTGATAGATGGAGGAATTGAGTTTTTGAAGCATTGAACAATACCAAGTTTGCTCTGCCCTAATCAGAAATATCCCTGCGCGAAATGTTTACTTCCTGAAGGGTTGGACGTCTATGAAAAGACGTGGAAAAGTGCAGGGTGGTATCATCAGCGGCGTAGGAGTGGAGTCTTACAACTGGTACATGATTCCTCTACTGCCGATCATCAGGGGAATGATCGTACCCTAGCTGCTGCACGTGTACATTATTACTGGCCAACTATGCGTGTAGACATTGAGAAGCATGATGAACTGTGAAGCAAATGCGCACAGAATAAGGGAACGGTGCCGAAGCCTGCACCGGTTCTTGATTATCTTCCACCCACTGAACCCTGGGATGTGGTGGGGAAAGACCTTTTGCAACTACCTCTTAGCCATCAGGGTTCTGATGGCGTTGATTATTTTTCTCTCTAGGTTGTACTAGTGTCCCTAAAAGAAAAAGACTGCAGCTGCCGTTGCTCACGCCCTTGTTAGCAAGTTATTCCTGGTTTACTCAACACCTCGAGTTTTACTAAGTGAGAACGGAACTGAGTTTCGCAACGCACTATTTAAAAAAAAAATAATGCAGTCAATACAACATAACACACACATATATAAGAACTCCCCACCCTGCGAGCAGTGGATTAGTAGAACGTTCCAATTGAAGAATACTTGAAGTGCTGCGACCATTGGTAGAAAATTTGTTGAACACCTGGGAAGATTAGTTACCACATGTTACCTCCTGTATAAATGGCAGCGTTTGTGAGTTAACAGGACATACTCCCCATTATATTGTGTATGGACAGGAGCTGAGGTTCCCATATGATCTTCTCAACAAACCTCAACAAACTCCTCTGTATAATGCGGATTACTATGGAAAAGCTCATTTTCAAGTTTTCTCAGACATCCATAGGGATGTGAAAACGCGACTTCAAGAGTCAAAAACAGCCATGGCTGTGAAACAACATAAACATGCTTCTCCAGTAGAGCTACAGCTAGGTGACTCAGTAATGATCCAGGTTCCCGCAAGGCATCCTAAACTATTTCCTAAATCTCAAGGTCCTTGTCTAGTACTTAAACGCTTCCATGGCAATAAATTTGAAGTTTTTGATCCAGTATCTAATAAGGTAGAAGTGGTGCATAATGACAAACTTAAACAGACCAACTAAGGTGAACTCAGTACTGCGAGTGTGCGCACAAATTCCTCACATACTTCAAACAAATTATAAAACTGAGTGAAGTAATGTCACTGTTTCACTGATAACAAAACACAGTGACCTATTGCTAATATCTCCAGTAATCAGAGACCTAACACCACTACATTACTAAAATATTCAAGTAACAAGTGAACTGTTTGTTGGTGTAAATAAATTTTATATACAGACTTGATTAAAACTTTCTTTCAAGCCTACTCATATCACACAACCTTAAATCAAATGTTCTTGCCACTACTGGATCAATTATAGATGAAAAGGAGATTTCACTAACGACGAGGAGGAATCAGTAGCTTTCTTAACAATTTCTATGCATCAGTTTTACAGTAGAGGATCTCACTTACATCGCTACGGTGCTAGCAGTCCAATTAAATAACAGCATTCATCTCAGTAGTATCATCATAACAGAAAGAGGCGTGTCAAAATGTATCGATAAACTTAGAGTAAGCAAGTCACTAGGGCCTGACATGATCTCACCCCATATTTTAAACGAAATCTGAATTAGTTAAACCTCTGACTTTGTTTTTCAGTAAATCCCTGCAGTCCGGTTCAATGCCTGATGAATGAAATTTCGCTAACGTAACTCAGGTTTAAAAAAAAAAAAGGCAGTTAATCTTTACCTTGCAATTACCGGCCAATTAGCTTAACCTCATTTGTATGCAAAAAGCTACACACACTTATAAGGAACAAACTTGTTAATCATTTAAAGGAAAATAAACTACTTAAGAATACTCAACACGGCTTCTGAAACAAACGCTCTTGTTTGACAAACCTCTTAGACTTCTACGATATTCTGAACCAGTGTGACGAAAGTAAAGCGGTAGATATATTATACCTAGATTTTCAAAAGGCTTTCGACAAAGTGTCCCACAAACGTTAACTGGTGAAACTAAAATCACATGGTATCCAAGGCGACGTGTTGAGATAGGTAAAAAACTGGTTAAACAATCGTAAACAAAGAGTAGTAATAAATGAAAAAGCGTCCAACTTGACTAACGTAACCAGCGGGGGCCAAAGAGATCAATTTTAGGAACTGTTTTCATCCTTGTTTATATAAACGACATAGATGAGGTTATTAACTTCCTTGCCTCCAGGAAATGGAGGCACCTTATTTCATCTATTTTCATTCTTTCCTATAAAATTTTCTTCGGGTTTATCCTTCTCTAACTCCGTAAGGTAGTTATTTTGGATCTGTTTTCCTGTACGCCTTATGCCGGAGGGAGTGTTGGGTAAGGAAACAGCCTTCTGCTTTGCTGTCCTTTTCTTCTACTATCACTTTAGTAGAACTAGGTCAGGTCAGCTCGTGAGGACCGCAAGGTCTGTTCTGGCATGTTTTTTTTTTTTTTCTTAATGTAGGAGGCACATTGGCCAAGTGCAACAAAAATTTTCCCCCCACCAAAAAAAAAGCCCACTGAGATAGTGGTCCCCGTATAAGGTCCGAAGCAGTAGTAAAAATTTCAAGGATAAGTGTCTTGAAACCTCCCTCTTGAAGGAATTCAAGTCATAGGAAGGTAGAAATACAGAAGGAGGCACGGAGTTTCAGAGTTTACCAGAGAAAGGGATGAATGATTGAGAATACTGGTTAACACTTGCATTAGAGAAATGGACAGAATAGGGGTGGGAGAAAGAAAAAAGTCTTGCGCAGCAAGGCCGCGGGAGGAAGGGAGGCATGCAGTTAGTAAGATCAGAAGAGCAGTTAGCATGAAAATAGCGGTAGAAGACAGCTAGATATGCAACATTGCGGCAATGAGAGAGAGGCTGAAGACAGTCAGTTAGAGCAGAGGAGTTAATGAGACGAAAAGGTTTTGATTCCACCCTGTCTAAAAGACCGGTATGAGTGGAACCCCCCTGATATGTGAAGCACACTCCATTCATGAACGGATAAGGACCTTGTACAGAGTTGGCAGCTGTGGGGGTGAGAGTAACTGGAAGAGACGTCTCAGAACACCTAACTTCATAGAAGTTGTTTTAGCTAAAGATGAGATGTAAAGTTTTCAGTTCAGATCATAAGTAAAGGACAGACCGAAGATGTTCAGTGTAGGAGAAGAGGAAAGTTGAGTGTCATTGAAGAAGAGGGCATAGTAATCTGGAAGGTTGCATCGAGTTGATAACAAGGAGGAGGCAGTAGACACCTGCCGAAACGATAATTACTCTGAGTGAGGTCTAAAGCACTGTTCAGGGGTGCTGTGAACTTATCATTAAACCCAGCTGTGACCTCACTGAACGTTTCCCTTTGTGTCTCACAGCACAAGGGGGTAGTCACAGCCTGCCCTCTAAAGACAACTCTCTTCCTCCACACAAAGTTACAAGCACCTAATAACATACACACCCTTCACTCAAAAATTTTAAAATCATCATGGTGACTCCTACACCAGCCTCGGAGTCCCCATCTGGGGAGGGGACCATAAATGTCCCCAGGTCGGACTGCCTTTCTGTCGACGAACCTAAGTGTTTTGACGCCCCCCTCAACTTTTTCTTCATTAACTTCTGCAACATTCGCGGTCTAAGATCTAATTTTCAATCTGTAGAACACCTCCTCTCCTCTTCTAAATCTCATTTTCTTTTCCTCACTGAAACTCAGGTATCTGAGGCAACTGACAGTAACCCCTTTTCTGTTCCCTCCTACTTTCTCTATCCTCATTTTCGATCCAAAGCTAGATGCTGCGTCTACATGCGCAATGACTTAACCTGCTCTCGTGCCCACGCTCTTGAATCTTCCGAGTTTTCCTGCATCTGGCTACGACTACAGAGTCACTCTCATAATAAATTTATCTGTGCTGTATACCTCTCACCTAACTCCTCTGATTATAAGAAATTCTTTGACTACTTAATTTCCAAAGTGGAGTACATTCTGACCCTCTTCCCTTTTGCAGAGATCTCCATTCTAGAAGACTTCAGTGTTCACCACCAGCTTTGGCTTTCCTCTCCCTTCACTGACCATCCTGGTGAACTAGCCTACAACTTTGCTATCCTCCATGACCTAGAGCAATTGGTGCAACACACTACTCGTATTCCTGACCTTCTTGGAGATACGCCCAACATTGTTGACCTTTTCCTGACTTCTAATCCTTCTGCTTATGCTGTCACCCTTTCTTCTCCGTTGGGCTCCTCCGATCACAATCTCATATCTTTATCTTGTCCTATCGCTCCAATCCCTCCTCAGGATCCCCCTAAGCGAAGGTGCCTCTGGCGTTTTGCCTCTGCTAATTGGGGGGACCTGAGGAGGTATTTTGCTGATTCTCCTTGAAATGCTTACGTGTCAGAGACCCGTCTTTGTGTCCTGAGCGCATAACAGAGGTGATAGTGTCTGGCAAGGAGGCGCACGTTCCTCACTCTTTTTCTCGTTCTAAACCTTCTAAACCTTGGTTTAACACAGCTTGTTCTCGTGCTATACATGATAGAGAGGTGGCCCACAAAAGGTACTTAACCTTTCCATCACCAGAATCTCATGCACATTATATTTCTGCCCGGAACCCTGCCAAGTATGTTCTTCAACTAGCCAAAAATTCCTTCATTAACAGAAATTGCCAAAACCTTTCAAGATCTAACTCCCCTCGTGACTTCTCGCATCTAGCCAAAAATATCTCCAATAACTTTGCTTCTTCTTCTTTCCCTCCCTTATTTCAAAGAGATGGCACCACTGCTATCACATCTATTTCTAAAGCTGAACTCTTCGCTCAAACCTTTGCTAAAAACTCTACCTTGGACGATTCTGGGCTTGTTCCTCCCTCTCCTCCACCCTCTGACTACTTCATGCTACCTATTAAAATTTTTCGCAATGATGTATTCCATGACCTCGCTGGCCTAAACCCTCGGAAGTCTTATGGACCTGATGGGGTCCCTCCTATTGTTCTCCGAAACTGTGCCTCCGTGTTTGCACTTTGCCTAGTCAATATCTTTCAGCTCTGTCTGTCAAAATCTACCTTTCCTTCTTGCTGGAAGTTTGCCTACATTCAACCTGTTTCTAAAAAGCGTGACAGTTCTAATCCCTGAAACTACCGTCCTATTGCTTTAACTTCTTGCCTATCTAAAGTTTTTTAATCTATCCTCAACAGGAAGATTCTTAAATATCTATCAATTCACAACCTTCTATCTGATCGGCAATATGGGTTCCGTCAAGGCTGCTCTACTGATGATCTTCTGGCTTTCCTTACTGAGTCTTGGTCCTCCTCTTTTAGAGATTTTGGTGAAACTTTTGCTGTTGCCTTGAACATATCAAAAGCTTTAGATAGTGTCTGGCACAAAGCTTTGATTTCCGAACTACCTTCCTGCAGCTTCTGTCCTTCTCTCTGTAACTTCATCTCAAGTTTCCTTTCTGACCGTTCTATTGCTTCTGTGGTAGACGGTCACTGTTCTTCTCCTAAATCTATTAACAGTGGTGTTCCTCAGAGTTCTGTCCTGTCACCCACTCTCTTCTTATTATTCATTAATGATCTTCTAAACCAAGGTTCTTGTCCTATCCACTCCTACGCTGATGATACCACCCTGCACTTTTCCACGTCTTTTCATAAACCTCCAACCCTTCAGGAGTTAAACATTTCACGCAGGGAAGCCACAGAACGCTTGACTTCTGATCTTTCTAAAATTTCTGATTGGGGCAGAGCAAACTTGGTATTGTTCAATGCCTCAAAAACTCAATTCCTCCATCTATCACCTCGACACAACTTGCCAGACAACTATCCCCTCTTCTTCAATGACACTCAACTGTCCCACTCTTCTACACTGAACATCCTCGGTCTGTCCTTTACTTATAATCTGAACTAGAAACTTCACATCTCATCTCTAGCTAAAACAGCTTCTATGAAGTTAGGTGTTCTGAGACGTCTCCGCCAGTTTTTCTCACCCCCCAGCTGCTAATTCGGTACAAGGGCCTTATCCGTCCATGTATGGAGTATGCTTCACTTGTCTGGGAAGGTCCCACTCATACTGCTCTTTTAGACAGGGTGGAATGAAAAGCTTTTCGTCTCATGAATTCCTCTTCTCTAACTGACTGTCTTCAGCCTCTCTCTCTCTCCGCCGCAATGTTGCATCTCTAGCTGTCTTCTACCGCTCATGCTAATTGCTCTTCTGATCTTGCTAACTACATGCCTCTCCTCCACCCGCGGGCTCGCTGCACAAGACTTTCTTCTTTCTCTCACCCTATTCTGTCCAACTCTCTAACGCAAGAGTTAACCAGCATTCTCAATCATTCATCCCTTTGTCTGGTAATCTCTGGAACTCCCTGCCTGCTTCCTTATTTCCACCTTCGTATGACTTGAATTCCTTGAAGAGGGAGGTTTCTAGACACTTATTCATCATTTTTTGACTGCTGCTTTGACCCTTTTTATGGGACTGGCATTTCAGTGAGCTTTTTATTTTTTTTTATTGGATTTTTGTTTCCCTTAGCCAGTGTCCTTTCTACATAAAAAAAGTAGTAGTAGTAGTAGTAGTAGTAGTAGTAGTAGTTGTTGTTGTTGTTGTTTTTGTTGTTTTTGTTGTTGCTCTTGTTTGTTTTTATTGCAGTAGTAGTAGTAGTAGTAGAAGTAGTAGTAGTAGTAGTAGTAGTAGTAGTAGTAGTAGTAGTAGTAGTAGCAGCAGTAGTAGCAATAGTTGTGGTGGTGGTGATGGTAGTAGTAGCAGTAGTATTATAAGTAGTAATAGTAGTAGTAGTAGTAGTAACAGTAGTAGTAGTAGTAGTAGTAGTAGTAGTAGTAGTAGTAGTAGTAGTAGTAGTAGCAGTAGTAGTAACAGTAGTAGTAGTAGTAGTAGTAGTAGCAGTAGTAGTAGTAGTAGTAGTAGTAGTAGTGGTGGTAGTCAATCAATCAATTAAGCTTTATTTCGTATTATAAACATTACATAGACTGACAGAATCTCAAGAAAAATGGAAAATAATGACTACATTAAGAGACCAATCAATAGCCAAAGAAACTTCCCTTCCTCTTCAATTTTTATGTTTCGTACGCACGATATTATTGCTCATAACATATGAAAACTGTTTTGTAAGAAGTTTACATGATGATGTTTTAGAAAAAAATAAATAATAAATAAATAAATAAATAAAAATATGAAATAATAAAAATGTGTTACCTTTTCTAAGTAAAGACTTGTTCAAGATAAAAAAAAATATTGGAATTAAAAAAAAATAAAAACTAAAATATCTTTGAACAAATCCAACATGGTATTTCAATAAAAAAAAAAAATAGAGAAATAGAGAGGGAAGCATTCGGCCTTGGTGAGGGACTCGAGGGATTAGCAATAACACGTGAAGGGTAGACCACTGTCTAGGAGAGTCAGGTGTCTGGTAGTGTTCATAGAGTCACTA
>NC_087197.1:6457851-6460351 GCF_035594125.1 Scylla paramamosain
CACACCACACTGCACCACACTGCACCATTCCACACCACACCAAATCACACTATACCACACCTCACCACACCACAATGCATCACACCACACCACACCACACCACATAAAACTACACCACATTCCACCACACTGCACTACACCCGTCACATCACACTACACCACACCACACTTCACCACACCACACCACACTACACCACACCACACCACACTGCACAACATCACACCACACCACACTTTGCTGCACAATACCGCACCACACTGAGACGTCTCCGCCAGTTTTTCTCACTTCACCAGTTGCTAACACTGTACAAGGGCCTTATCCGTTCATGTATGGAGGATGCTTCACATGGCTGGGGTGGGGGGGGGGTTCCACTCACACCGCTCTTTTAGGCAGGGTGGAATGAAAAGCTTTTCGTCTCATCAGCTCCTTTCCTTTAACTGACTCTCTTCACCTTATTTCTCATCACCGCAATGTTGCATCTCTAGCTATCTTCTACCGCTATTTTCATGTTAACTGCTCTTCTGATTTTGCTAACTGCATTCCTCTCCTTCTCCCACGGTCTCACTTTACAAGACTTTCTTCTTTCTCTCACCCCTATTCTTTTCACCCCTCTAATGAAAGAGTTAAATTCTCAATCATTCATCCCTTTCTCTGGTAAACTCTGGAAATCCCTGCCTGCTTCTGTATTTCCACTTTCCTATGACTTAAATTCCTTCAAGAGGGAAATTTAAGACACTTATCCTTCAATTTTTTGACTGACCCTTCGGACCCTATTCGGGGACCGGTATCTCAGTGCTTTTTTTTTATTGATTTGTGCTGCCCTTGACCGGTGTCCCTTCTATATAATAAATAAATAAATGAATAAATGAATAAATAAATAAATAACACCACATCACCAAACACTACACCACACACTAGTCAGCCAACAGCAATGTATAAGATTACACAGGCCAACAAGCACATAACACTGCACACCACACACCAGCCAGTCACCCAATAGCAGTGTATAGGATTACACAAGCCAAGTACATTACACAACACACCACACCGCACACCAGCCAGTCAGCCAGCCAACAATAGTGTTTGGGATTACACAGGCCAACAAGCACACCACACACCACATCAACAACCAGCTATAGTATATGGGATTACACAGTCTAGCAAGCACAACACACACCACATTGTCGTGGTCCGAGATATTGCATGGATCTGGTACATAGAGGCTACTGTAAAACTCACAAATATTTTCATATCTTAATTAATAAATACTAATTATTTATATCTCTTACAAATCAAAATTTCTCACTCACATTTATCTTCAATTCGTTTAAAGTTACTTGGTATCACTTTATATCTCTTCAACATATTCAGTGATAACCGCATTCCTCGTGCACGAACAGAGGCAATATTAATTTCATAAACACAACTAATATTCAATCGGAACAATTAATGTTAAGTTAGAAAAACACACATGATATCTCCCTTCTCCGACCATCCTGGTGAACTAGCCTTCAACTTTGCTATCCTCCAAAACTTAGAACAATTGGTCCAACACCCTACTCATATTCCTGACCGTCTTGGAGATATGCCCAACATACTTGACCTTTTTCTTTCCTCTAATCCTTCTGCTTATGCTGTTAATCCCTCTTCTCCATTGGGATCCTCCGATCACAATCTCATATCTTATTCCTATCGCTCCAGTCCCTCTGAAAAAATATTTTGCTGATTTTCCATGGAATGACTGCTGCTTCCGTGACAGACACCCGTCTCTCTGTGCCGAGCGCATAACAGAGGTGATAGTGTCTGGCATGGAAGCGTATATTCCTCACTCTTTTTCTTGACCTAAACCTTCCAAACCTTGGTTTAACACAGCCTGTTCTCGTGCTGTACATGATAGAGAGGTGGCCCGCAAAAGGAACTTAAGCCATCCATCACCAGAATCTCGTGCACTTGATATTTCTGCCTGGATCCATGCCAAGTCTGTTCTCCAACTAGTCAAAAACTCCTTCAATAATGTCAAGATCTTTCAAGATCTAACTCCCATCGTGACTACTGGCACCTAGCCAAAAACATCTCCAATAACTTTGATTTTTCTTCTTTCTCCCCTTCTTTCAACCAGATTGCACCACTACTGCCACATCTAACTCTAAAGCTGAAGTCTTCGCTCATACCTTTGCTAAAGACTCTACCATGGATGATTCAGGGCGTGTTCCTCCCTCTCCTCCACCCTCTGACTACTTCATGATAACTATTAAAATTCTTTGCAATGGTGTTTTCTATGCCCTCACTAGCCTAAAACTCGAATGCATATGGATCTATTGGGGTACCTCCTAGTTTTCTCCGAAATTGAGAATACATGCTTTTACTTTGCCTAGTCAAACTCTTTTAACTCTGTCAATTTCTACCTTTCCTTCTTATATATATATATATATATATATATATATATATATATATATATATATATATATATATATATATATATATATATATATATATATA
>NC_087197.1:6467851-6492851 GCF_035594125.1 Scylla paramamosain
CTGAGCTAGCTACCGTTCTAGATTTAACTAATTTGCCCCTCGCCTTCTCCTCACTACCCCTTCTTCCCTCCCGACTAACGAAAAAAGTGCTGGAGTGCACTTACCTCCCGCTCGAGTGTTTCGGCCAAAACACGAACACCCTGGCGTGACAAATGCACTCCATCCCTGGCGTACAAGGTGTCCCTGCCATAGAAAAGGTCCCAGTTGTCGATGAACGTCTATCCATTACTCCTACAATGATTCGCGAGCCTTTTTTTTTTATTTATTTATTTATTTTTTTTTATGTAGGAAGGATACTGGCCAAGGGCAACAAAAATCTAATAAAAAAAAATGCCCACTGAAATGCCAGTCCCATAAAAGGGTCAAAGCAGTGGTCAAAAATTGGTGGATAAGTGTCTTGAAACCTCCCTCTTGAAGGAATTCAAGTCATAGGAAGGTAGAAATACAGAAGAAGGCAGGGAGTTCCAGAGTTTACCAGAGAAAGGGATGAATGATTGAGAATACTGGTTAACTCTTGCGTTAGAGAGGTAGACAGAATAGGGGTGAGGGAAAGAAGAAAGTCTTGTGCAGCGAGGCCGCGGAAGGAGGGGAGGCATGCAGTTAGCAAGATCAGAAGAGCAGTTGGCATGAAAATAGCGGTAGAAGACAGCTAGATATGCAACATTGCGGCGGTGAGAGAGAGGCTGAAGACAGTCAGTTAGAGGAGAGGAGTTGATGAGACGAAAAGCTTTTGATTCCACCCTGTCTAGAAGAGCAGTATGAGTGGAACCCCCCCGAGGATGTTCAATGTAGAAGAGGGGGACAGTTGAGTGTCATTGAAGAAGAGGGGATAGTTAGTTGTCTGGCAGATTGTGTCGAGTTGATAGATGGAGGAATTGAGTTTTTGAGGCATTGAACAATACCAAGTTTGCTCTGCCCCAATCAGAAATTTTATAAAGATCAGAAGTCAGGCGTTCTGTGGCTTCCCTGCGTGATATGTTTACCTCCTGAAGGGTTGGACGTCTATGAAAAGACGTGGAAAAGTGTAGGGTGGTATCATCAGCGTAGGAGTGGATAGGACAAGAAGTTTGGTTTAGAATATCATTAATGAATAATAAGAAGAGAGTGGGTGACAGGACAGAACAATGAGGAATACCACTGTTAATAGATTTAGGAGAAGAACAGTGACCGTCTACCACAGAAGCAATAGAACGGTCAGAAAGGAAACTTGAGATGAAGTTACACAGAGAAGGATAGAAACCGTAGGAGGGTAGTTTTGAAATCAAAGCTTTGTGCCACACTCTATCAAAGGCTTTTGATATGTCCAAGGCAACATCAAAAGTTTCACCAAAGTCTCTAAAAGAGGATGACCAAGACTCAGTAAGGAAAGCCAGAAGATCACCAGTAGAGCAGCCTTGACGGAACCCATACTGGCGATCAGATAGAAGGTTGTGAAGTGATAGATGTTTAAGAATCTTCCTGTTGAGGATAGATTAAAAAACTTTAGTTAAGCAGGAAATTAAAGCAATAGGACGGTAGTTTGAGGGATTAGAGCGGTCACCCTTTTTAGGAACAGGTTGAATGTAGGCAAACTTCCAGCAAGAAGGAAAGGTAGATGTTGACAGACAGAGCTGAAAGAGTTTGACTAGGCAAGGTGCAAGCACGGAGGCACAGTTTCGGAGAACAATAGGAGGGACCCCATCAGGTCCATAAGCCTTCCGAGGGTTTAGACCAGCGAGGGCATGGAAAACATCATTACGAAGAATTTTAATACGTGGCATGAAGTAGTCAGAGGGTGGAGGAGAGGGAGGAACAAGCCCAGAATCGTCCAAGGTAGAGTTTTTAGCAAAGGTTTGAGCAAAGAGTTCAGCTTTAGAAATAGATGTGATAGCAGTGGTGCCATCTGGTTGAAGTAGAGGAGGGAAAGAAGAAGAAGCAAAGTTATTGGAGATATTTTTGGCTAGATGCCAGAAATCACGAGGGGAGTTAGATCTTGAAAGGTTTTGACATTTTCTGTTAATGAAGGAGTTTTTGGCTAGTTGGAGAACAGACTTGGCATGATTCCGGGCATAAATATAAAGTGCATGAGATTCTGGTGATGGAAGGCTTAAGTACCTTTTGTGGGCCACCTCTCTATCATGTATAGCACGAGAATAAGCTGTGTTAAACCAAGGTTTAGAAGGTTTAGGACGAGAAAAAGATTGAGGAATGTACGCCTCCATGCCAGACACTATCACCTCTGTTATGCACTCAGCACACAAAGACGGGTCTCTGACACAGAAACAGTAGTCATTCCAAGGAAAATCAGCAAAGGAAAATCAGGTCCCCCCAACTAGCAGAGGCAAAACGCCAGAGGCACCTTCGCTTAGGGGGATCCTGAGGAGGGATTGGAGTGATAGGACAAGATAAAGATATGAGATTGTGATCGGAGGAGCCCAACGGAGAAGAAAGGATGACAGCATAAGCAGAAGGATTAGAGGTCAGGAAAAGGTCAAGAATGTTGGGCGTATCTCCAAGATGGTCAGGAATACGAGTAGGGTGTTGCACCAATTGCTCTAGGTCATGGAGGATAGCAAAGTTGTAGGCTAGTTCACCAGGATGGTCAGTGAAGGGAGAGGAAAGCCAAAGCTGGTGGTGAACATTGAAGTCTCCAAGAATGGAGATCTCTGCAAAAGGGAAGAGGGTCAGAATGTGCTCCACTTTAGAAGTTAAGTAGTCAAAAAATTTCTTATAGTCAGAGGAGTTAGGAGAGAGGTATACAGCACAGATAAATATAGTATGAGAATGACTCTGTAGTCGTAGCCAGATGGTGGAAAACTCGGAAGATTCAAGAGCGTGGGCACGAGAGCAGGTTAAGTCATTGCGCACATAAACGCAGCATCCAGCTTTGGATCGAAAATGAGGATAGAGAAAGTAGGAGGGAACAGAAAAGGGGCTACTATCAGTTGCCTCAGACACCTGAGTTTCAGTGAGGAAAAGAAGATGAGGTTTAGAAGAGGAGAGGTGGTGTTCTACAGATTGAAAATTAGATCTTAGACCGCGAATGTTGCAGAAGTTAATGAAGAAAAAGTTGAGGGGGGTGTCAAGACACTTAGGGTCGTCGACGGAAAGGCAGTCCGACCTGGGGACATTTATGGTCCCCTCCCCAGATGGGGACTCCGAGGCTGGTGTAGGAGTCGCCATGATTTTAAAATTTTTGAGTGAAGGGTGTGTGTGTTATTAGGTGCTTGTAGTTTTGTGTGGAGGAAGAGAGTTGTCTTTAGAGGGGGGCAGGCTGTGACTACCCCCTTGTGTTGTGAGACACAAAGGGAAACGTTCAGTGAGGTCACAGCTGGGTTTAATGATAAGTTCACAGCACCCCCTGAACAGTGCTTTATATATATATATATATATATATATATATATATATATATATATATATATATATATATATATATATATATATATATATATATATATATATATATATATATATATATATATATATATATATATATATATATATATATATATATATGGAAATTAATTTGTTTCTGAATTGTGTTCAAAATCTGAAATATTCGGGAACCGAATCTATTTTCTCCATAGGAATCAATGTAATATGGATTAATCTATTCGCGGTCACCTGTCTGGCATGTTCTTGCGGCATATGACAAACGCTCCAATTCCTAAGATGGTTGCTCAACAACATCTCCAGCTCAAAATTTATTTATCCAAACAGGATGTGCTGAATGAACTTAGTGACACGGATATCATGAAAAGATATTGTTTAGACCGTGCAGGTATTCTCTTTGTCATTGATCTGGGGAGGGAAGCCTTGCACAGCGACACGGAGGAGCAGCCCATTCATTTCCAAAATGAAGTTAATCATAACAATCAGACATCTTGCTGCTGGGAAGAGATACTGAGAAAATCCAACTGAAGTAGTCATGGCGTTGTGGGTCATCGAGAGAGCCACAGGTCGGTTGGTATTACTCCTGAGCACCGAACTTCGTTTATTTATATAAAGGCTCTTCAACAGGATCATATTTTAACTTGTTTCAAAGACTGAATTACTGTCTTACCCATCGTGTCTGTCCTCAAAATATATAAAAACGAAGGAAATATATATATATATATATATATATATATATATATATATATATATATATATATATATATATATATATATATATATATATATATATATATATATATAATCAAGTAATTTTGTTCGAGAGCCGAGTTGTTAAGTTTCTCTCTCTCTCTCTCTCTCTCTCTCTCTCTCTCTCTCTCTCTCTCTCTCTCTCTCTCTCTCTCTCTCTCTCTCTCTCTCTCTTTGTGTGTGTGTAAATAATAATAATAATAAACGGTTTATTCTTTAGGCAGTCAACAAACTGAAAATGTGTGTGTGTGTGTGTGTATAGAATATATATATATATATATATATATATATATATATATATATATATATATATATATATATATATATATATATATATATATATATATATATATATATATATATATATATATATATATATATATATATATATATATATATGTATATATATTATAGAATAACTTAATAATTTTGACAAAGAAGTTAGTTTTTGTGTTAGCTTACTCACGCTCAACATTTTGTGATTATACAAAGAGAAACAGTTTTGTATTTATGGGAAAAAATGTACAAGACAGTGGTTTATTTACATATATAAGTTTACAAATTTGAGATGTCTGCTTGAAAGGCATTAAAGTTTTTTTTTTCTTTACTCTAGCGACCCCATGCTGGGTATGAGAGTGCAAATGGCAATATATACTAAATACAGACATGAGTTATGAGGTAACAATTAGGTCTAGCATTTTTTCTCTAAAATAACAAGTTATTTCTTTAATGAGCTTAGCTAAATTCAACTGCATTTTCATGTTTCTCGCTCCAAGTAATTCCGCTATTTTTATTGACTTTTCATTAGTATAAAAATATTTTTTAATGTATTTTTTCCTGCCTGTTATAAAAAAAAAAAAAGGACATTTGAATTAACAATGAGTTTCATTCTCTTTATCATTAAGGTCACATAAGGAACACATTTTTTTTTCTACATTTACACTTCTATACCAAGCATTTACAACTGGCCGGTTATTATTTTCACACTTGAACATACTTATGGCAATCGGATATTGTTTAGGGAGAACAGATAAATAATTATATAGTTTTACTTCCATTGTTACTTTTAATGTAGATACTATTAACTGATGATTATAATGTGGCTAATGCATTTAATAACTATTTCAGCAGTATAGGTGACACACAAGCGAACAACATCCAAAACACACCATTTTCTTTGAATACATATATGCCAGAATCTTCTCTATTTTCTTTTTATTTAAGACCAACCATACTAACTGAAATTACATCAGTGATTCATGAAATCAAAGTCACCTCTATTAGTCATGATAATAGTATGAAAATAATCTAGGAATGTCAAGACATAATTGCTCTGTTTTTAATATTTATCATAATTAAATGATTTGAAGAGGGATCCTTTCTGGACCACCTAAACATTGCAAGAATTAATCCAGTGTATAAAAAAGTTATTTTTTTTTCTCAGATTTTCTATCTTGCTATATTTCAGTAAAATTTTTGAAAAGTAGTGGTTGCAATTTCCCCTCGTAATACTCCGTCTTATCTTTGAATCAGTATGGATTCCGCCCAGATTTTTCAACTGGCTTTGCAATTAATCACCTTTGCCAAAATTTATATGATGGACTTGAAAATAAAATGTTTCAGTTATCCGTATTCTGTGATCTTGGTAAAGCTTTTGATAATTTCTCACACCATCCTCTTAGAAAAACTAAAAAAAATAAAGAAAATATGTGGCAGTGCGCACAGTGGCTGAAAAGCTATATATCTCAAAGAAAACAACATACTTATTACAATAATTTATCTTTTACGCATTATTTACTTCTAAAACTCTACGATCTTACAAATTACATTTTCAGAGACTCTAAATTTTTTTTTTATATTATATACTTGCAGACTAATTTATTTCTACATAATTTTTCATACTCACTCTATTTGCACATTGGTTCATATTCATGCCAGATAACGTAACGCAAAGAACAAACAACCTACGAATTCCGTTGTGCAGGATATCACGAGTCCAGCAGAGTGTTTTGTCAAGAGGAAGCTGAAACTGGAATATCCTACTATAAGACTAGATTGTTGACCATAGTTTCATTTTCTTTAAAGTAAATTAATGAAAAAGCTGTCCAGCAAATATTTTGAAAGTCTACACCACTAAGTATTTTCCTGTTTTACGTGAGCAACTTTAATGATATTGTACTTATAATTTCATCACTACTCTTATCTCGTGAAATTCTATTTTCTTTTTTTATTCTTCGGTCGTACTTCTCTGATGCAGCATATTACATTTTTTTTTTTCATGTTTCGTTTTTTTTTTTTTTTTCTCGAGCGAGAGTTTTCTCTGTAATAATAAACAGTTATTCTGGTATCCCAGCACATATGCGTTATTATGTACATCATAATGCCTTGTTAATTTTTTTTTTTCCTATCAATATTGTATATCTATTTTATATTATGGTTCACAACCAAAACTTTATCTTCTACATAAAACGGCTCCAATTCTGACCCTTGATGTGTTTTTTTTTTATGATTATATATTGTGTTTTTATATATAACAAAGCTTTAACTTATTGGATCTGATTTTAATGGCATGTATAAATACTGTAAATATATAAACCCATAGAGCCAAATAAACATATCAATCAATCAATCAGTCAATCATCATATAATTAAAGCATGCTGGGCTACTATAAATTTCTTCAGACAATCTCTGCCTTTAAATAGCAGAAGTCATTGAACATATAAATTTGTTTTAACCAATTACCATTTAAATAAAATACTTCTATTTAGATTAAATAACTTATGTAATATTCTTATCAAGCAAAATAAATTTATATACATCCAGATCATACACTGTCTTAATATACCTATAGAAAATATTTGGTATCTTAATGTCACTGGCGTTTGCAACTGAATACCAAAAACTTATAAGGCTATTATCAATTATTTCAGAGATATATCTAGAACCTGATTCACCATAAAACATGTAAGTTGGTTATTAACTTATACTACACTGTTTACAGGCTATACGTGGCATTTACTTAAGCTTCTAGTATTACATTATTCAGCCAGCAGTATTATATCCGTATGTACGGATGAGAGCATATTAAGAGAGTTTCTCTCTCTCTCTCTCTCTCTCTCTCTCTCTCTCTCTCTCTCTCTCTCTCTCTCTCTCTCTCTCTCTCTCTCTCTCTCTCACTATTCTCGTCTAATGAAAATCTATATTTTTCTTTATATCAGTTTTACAACTAACTGGCTAAATAAACTATTGAATTTAAAAATCGGGTATCGAGCTCTTGTGTTCCTGTGTGCATGGGGGGCCTTATGACGCGTGGCACAGCTTACTGCCAATGATTACACGGACCTGCATCTTCTGTATCTAATACTTTCGCCGCGGCCTGACTGTCTTGGCTGAGGCCGTCAATTTTTCCAAGTCCTCCTCCAGACACTGTACGATGAAAGGCGCCCCGTCCCCAGGCTTTCGCCCCTCACAGTCTCCTCCAAAGTAGGCGGAGCTGTTTTGAGTAGCCAGGTGTTCTCGCGATTCCTCTGGGTTTGCACACATCAGTCTGAACACCTCCACCAGCCATCTGGCCCCCTGGTCCCCCTCCCATTCAGTCCTCAACTCCTTGGCGTGGCCCCCCTCCTGTCCAATCCCCAACTCCTTGGCGTGATTCCCCTCCTGTTCAGCCCTCAATTCCTTGACGTGGTCCCCCTCTTCTCCACCCCTCAACTCCCTTACGGGGTCCCCCTTCTGCCCAGTTCCCAACTCCTTGACGTTCCCCTTTTGTCCAGCCCCGAGCTCCACCTCCTTCCACCGTCTATGCTCCAGCCACCGCAGGAGCGCATTCTTGAAGCAGAACCCGCTCGGTACCGAGATGTTCCACTCTCTTGTGGCAAACCATTTGAAAAAGCTCTTTTTGTGTCGTGGCATCCAGGGCTCTGCCTTGAGACGGGAGAGAAGTACCTTTCCCATCAGCTGTACCTGGCGCTCCGCGGGGGTCAACGTACCCAGCACCTTTGCCTCTGTCAAGGCAAAGCTGCAGCGCCATGTGCCGTCCGCAGCATTACTGAGCTGCATGGTGGTGGTGTCCTCGGGAGTGAGAAGTGGTCTGGGGACTTGTTCCAGCCACGGCACCTCCAACACTGGCACCAGGTCCACGCCGACTAGCAACAGTGGATACTCCCGCCCCTGCCATGCCAGGGAGAGTGCCACGCCCACCTGCGTGCTTGTAAGGCCTGGTGGCACGAGGCTCAGTCTTTCGTCCTGCAGAGTATGGCCAGCGAGGCAGCGGTACACCTCATCATACAGACTGGCCATAAATCTATTCCCCTCAAGGTGGGGGTTGTCAGTCTTTATAGATATTTTTAACTTACCCTTCAGCGGGGCTTCCTCCTTCCCTCTCTTACTAACATTTACTCCTACGTCATCCTCGTGAATCACGAGATTTATATCAAATTCGTCGGGAGCGTACAGCTTAGAGCCATCCCGAGAACTGCCCGCTAGCCTCAGGTCGCCGCGGTAGGTGGGATCAACGGCTGACACCTTATTCATAATGATGCTTATTTCCGTCATGACCGCCTCCTTTACCTCAAGAGCCTCGCCCTTGGATAGATCAACAGCTACCCGCTTAGCTTCCTCCTGCAGTCCTGGCAGGCCTATGGATTTCACAAGATTTTTTATGACGCTTTCGGGGTCATGACGGTCGAGTGGCTTTAATAGATTGCGCTTATATTTATAATACATACTGTGAAAGACTTTAAAATGTTCTTTCACCTGTGTGGGGATGGTGCCCGCGCGGCAAGGAGAGTCCTGCATCTCATGGTGCGCCAAGAGTTCAAAAGTACTTTTGTGGCCAAACATGGCAGCCAGGTGGCGAGGCGTCTGGCCGTAGGTGTCGCGCTGGTGTGTGTCTGCGCCGGCGCTCAGCAACAGCGCCACGCAGCCGTCCTGACCGTGAGAGGCCGCCTGGTGGAGGGCGGTGGTGCCGCAGGTGTGGTCCAGCACCTCGTCCACGGGAAAACGACCCTCATGCAGTATAAGATGAGCTACCTGCAGAAGACCTTTGCGCGAGGCCAGCAGTAGGACGGCGCGGCCATCAGGTAAAGAGATATCCTTACCTTCGCCCTTCTTGTGGCTCTGAAAAAGAACCTTCTGTATACATAGCGCTGTCCGTGCCGCGGTCTTCTCGTGGTCTGCCTTCAAGTGAAGTTCCATATTTTCCAGTTTTTCACGCTCCTCGCTAAAGAGCTTCTGTGTACAAGGAGAAAGAGAGCGATGAATATATAAGTAAGTATATATAATCATTAATGATTTTGATACATATATATTGCGGAAAAAACGTTCATGATCACGTAAATTAGCAATCATCTGCCGTATCATAGCTCTTTAGCAGACAATACTCAAAGACTAAAATTGGCTTAATTGCTAAATTAATACAATTAATTAGAAACTTTTAGAATAAAATATTAATTTCATATGATTATCTACAAATTAAACACATTAGTGAACAATAAAGTACAAACAGTATCTATCGTTACATACAATTTATACTTTCTGCAACACACAAACTATATAATCTATTCAGCATCACGGCAAGATGAGAAAAGTAAAAAAAAATAAATAAATAAATAAAAATAATAATAATAATAATAATAATTATAAAAAATTGTTATACAAAGAAACATTGTTTTATTTATCTTTTCAGCTTCAGTTTCTTTTGCAAAGATAAATTATTGAAAATCTTTGGTCCAACCATAGTATGTTTTTTTTATTATATATATATATATATATATATATATATATATATATATATATATATATATATATATATATATATATATATATATATATATATATATATATATATATATATATATATATATATATATATATAAAGCCATGTTCCAAACTCTGGCTATATAAGATCCATGTTGTTGCTTCTAGTCTGGTAAGCACTATCCCAAGCTATTAATTTCCTGTGTGGTTTCTGAGAGCTTTATAGGTCAATACCTATGAAAACCATTTGTATATACATGAAAAATTAAACAATGTCATTAATGAAGTAACATAAGCTGTGGACTCGAATTTATTTATTTACTTTTTTCTATCACAATAACCTTTTGATAAATGATGGCCATGTGCTGCCCAGATAGGAACACAGTAAATCAGGCGAGGATAACATAGGGTACAACGTACACAAATGAGTGATTATTGTTAAATAATGCTTGATCTTGTACAATATTCCGTATATATTTGAAACTTCATGATGCCAGTCATCTACGGGATGTTTCCAATTTAAATTTTCAGAAATTTCTCCCCCCCCACCAAAAGAAAAAAAAAATTGTGTGATTTACCTGGTTCAGTATCTCACCTTCAATTCCTAAAGATGGAAAATAATCTTCAAGTGATCTGTTTTGGAAGATGTGTTATGGAGATATTTAACTTTAAAATGTTAGATTTCATGCATTGACAAATTAAATTTAATTCAGCAAATGCATTTGAGTCTAGGCAATGTATAGTTATATTGCTTAATTAACATTTTTGTTATTGGCATATATGAATTAAAGTTTTGTGCTCGTATTATTGATGTCATATATATATATATATATATATATATATATATATATATATATATATATATATATATATATATATATATATATATATATATATATATATATATATATATATATATATATATACACGTACCAATAGAACCTTACCTAGTCTTGGAAAAAAAGAAGACAAAAGAAAACTTTCTCACATTATTCCAAAATAAGTTTGACAGGCGTTATTAAAATCAATTTTAGGCAGAGTTTCAATTATTATAAGATCTACTTCATTACTTGTTCTAAACATGTTTTTTTTTTTAATGAAATGACGAAATTCTTTTAGTTGTTCTCTAATATTGGACACCTTTGGTATGGTACAGATCTGTCAGGCGTAGCACTAAAATGAGAGAGAGAGAGAGAGAGAGAGAGAGAGAGAGAGAGAGAGAGAGAGAGAGAGAGAGAGAGAGAGAGAGAGAGAGAGAGAGAGAGAGAGAGAGAGAGAGAGAGAGAGAGAGAGAGAGAGCCGATCTCCTCATGCTCCTCACCGGGCGCTGGCAGGACGCCCTTGACGGCGGCCTCGACTCTGTTGTGGTGGCCCTGGATATAGCGGGCGCCTTCGACAGGGTCTGGCATGGGGGCCTTCTGGAAAAGCTGAGGGCAAAGGGGATCCAGGGTGACCTCCTTCAGCTCCTTGGCGACTACCTCCAAGGAAGGACCCTCCAGGTCGTTGTCAATGGGCAAGCGTCCGAGTCCCTCCCGGTGAGAGCGTCAGTGCCACAGGGCTCGGTGCTGGGGCCAGTCCTGTGGAACATCTACGTGGACGATCTTCTCCGACAGCTGCCGGCGGTCTCAGCTTATGCTGACGATTGCACTCTCTCCTGTACCTACCCTCGACACGAAAGTGTGCATGCTGCTGAAGAGATCAATCAGTAGCTTGGGGTGATACAGGAGTGGGGGGCACGCTGGCAGGTGACCTTTGCTCCGGAGAAGACACAGGCAATGGTAGTTTCTCGATCCCCCGCTGCCGAGCCAGCAGTGGAGGGAGGGCTAAGCTTTGGTGGTCTTCCTCTCGAACTCCAGGAGTCCGTCAAGATTCTTGGGGTGGAGGTGGATCGAGGGCTGCGGTTTGACCGCCACGTCAAACACATTGCCCTTAAGGCCTCACACCGAGTCTCCTCCTTGAGGAGGGTGGCCAACTTGCTCGACAGGAGAGGGAGGCTCTTGCTCTACAAGGCCCAGATACGGCCTTATTTAGAGTATGCCACCCTCTCCTGGATGTCCTGTGCTGCCACACACATCAACAAGCTCGACGGCATCCAGCGACGGGCGCTGCGACTGGTGGAAGCAGCAGGTGCTCCAGCCCATCCTGAGACTCCCGTCGACACGTTAGAACACCGCAGGGACGTGGCAGCCCTTGTGGTGTTCCACAAGGCACAGGTGCAGGGTGTGCCACATCTGGCGGGACTACGGCTGCCCACCAGAGTCACCTCGCGGGACATGAGAACGGTGTCATCCAGTGGTGACTCAGTGGAAGTGCCGCGTTCCCGCTCCAGCCAACACCAGCGCACCTTTTGGGGGCGAGTCTCCAGACTGTGGAACGTCTTCGCGTCCTCCGTCCCTCATATCAGGGGGATGGATACCCAGGACGTGAAGCTAGCAGCACACCACTGGAGGGGCTCGTTCCCAACCCCCCTGCTAACAATATTAATATAAGTCTAACATAAAGAATGTATATATATGTATATATATTTATATTTGTATTTGTGTGTTGTGTCCCACCCCTAAAATACACGGCACACGGCAGTGCGCCTTCGGGTGATAATGTACCTATGTTTAAATAAAAAAAAAAAAAGAGAGAGAGAGAGAGAGAGAGAGAGAGAGAGAGAGAGAGAGAGAGAGAGAGAGAGAGAGAGAGAGAGAGAGAGAGAGAGAAGAAAGGGAAAAGGAGCGAAAAATTGAGCTTGCCGAGCTCCGGCTAGCTACGGAGTCTGCAGAAGCCAAGCTCTCTTTCTCCTGCACTATGGTAGTCGTAGTCTCGCAGTTTATTTGGGCAGCTTGTTAACCGGAAAAGCGGCCAAGCTGTATTCCACCCTCGATACTAACACCATCAGCGACTTTACTCTCCTTAATCAGGCACTACTGACGGGGTTCAACAAGACATCGGAACGCTACCGGCAGGACTTCAGCAGCAGCAAGATCAACATCGGAGAGAAATATCGGCAGTTTTCCACCCGCCTGCTTCAGCTGTTTGACTCCTGGCTTGAGGCTTCAAAGATACCTAGCACCTTCGAGGACAAACGTGAGTTTATATCCTTGACACCCGAAGCACAACACTAACAGTGCTTCCGGCAAGTCTTCTTTCTCCACGAAGAGAGCCACCTTCACCGAAAGTGATCCGAAGAACACTTCCTCTCGGATATCTGTGACTGGCATCTCAGTGGGCATTTTTTTTTTATTTTTTGTTGCCCTTCGCTAGTGTCCCTCTTACATAAAAAAAAAAAAAAAAATCTATAACTACGGAGAAGGACACCTCAGGAGTCGGTGCCCCGAGAATCCTCGAACCTTTAAGGACAGAGCCGACCCATCACCAAAGCACAGGGTAGGGTTCTCCATGAGTGACCAACCTCCCCTTAACTATACAGTTGCTGGCACCATCAACGGTTCTCGGTCTTCTACCACCATCCCGAACACTGGCAGCAACTGCGTCATCGTTTCCGAAGAAGCTGTCCCTGACGCTACGTCTTCTCCTACCCATGGGTACCAGTAGAGGATTTCTTTGGTCGAGTCAGTAAATTCCTCGTTGTGCGCTGTCTTATTAGCTGCTCCTACTTTGAAGGATGAACCGAAGCTGTGTGAGCCCCCACATGTTCCCGATGAAGACGCACTGCAGCGTCTTCATCGGGAACACCCCCGGAATTAGCGACCCCAATCACCTGTCTTTCTATCACGGTGAGTCCCTCACGTCAACAAGTGGGATTAAAACTAATTCTCAACCCTCAGGAGGAAGAAGTAGGCACCTGCGGAAAAGATAAAGATAAAGATCGAAAACACTGGATCAGGGGGGTGCTGTGAACTTATTATCAAAACCAGCTGTGACATCACTGAACGTTTCTCTTTGTGTCTCGCATCACAAAGGGGCAGTCACAGCCTGCCCTCTAAAATTCTCTTTCTCCACAAAAAAAACTATAAGCACTTAATAACGCACACTCACCCTTCACTGAAAAATTCAAAATCATCATGGCGACTCCTACACCAGCATCGAAGTCCTCATCTGGGGAGGGGACCACAAATGTCCCCAGGTCGGACTGCTCCTCACATAAAGACCTTACTAAGTGTCTTGACACCCCAACATTCGCGGTCTAAGATCTAGTTCTCAATTTGTAGAACACCACCTCTCCTCTTCTAAGCTTTTCCTCACTGAAAATCAGGTGTCTGAGGCAACTGACAATATCCCTTTTTTGTTCCTTCCTACTTTCTCTATCCTCATTTCCAATCCAAAGCTAAATGTTGCGTTTATGTGCGCAACTACTTAACCTGGTCTCGTGCCTACGCTCTTGAATCTTCCGAGTTTTCCACCATCTGGCTACGACTACAGAGTCACTCTCAAACTAAATATATCTGTGCTATATATCTCTCTCACCTAACTCCTCTGAATATAAGAAATTCTTTGAATACTTATCTTCGAAAGTGGAGCACATTCTGATTCTTCCCTTTTGCAGATATCTCCATTCTTGGAGACTTCAATGCTCACCACCAGCTTTGGGTTTCCTCTCTCTTCACTGACCATCCTGGTGAGATAGCCTTTACCTTTGCTATCCTCCACGATGTAGAGTAATTGGTGCAACACCCTACTCATATTCCTGACTGTCTTGGAGGTACGCCAAACATTCTTGACCGTTTCCTGACCTCTAATTCTTCTGCTTATGCTGTCACCCTCTCTTCTCCGTTAGGCTCCTCCGATCACAATCTCATATATGTATCTTGTCGTATTGCTCTAATCCCACCTCAGGATCCCTCTAAGCGAAGGTGCCTCTAGCGTTTTGCCTCTGCTAGTTGGGAGGACCTTAGAAAGAATTTTGCTGATTTTCCTTGGAATGACTACTGCTTCCGTGTCAGAGACCCGTCTTTGTCTGCTGAGCGCATAACAGAGGTGATAGTGTCTGGCATGGAGGCATACATTCCTCACTCTTTTTCTCGACTTAAACCTTCCAAACCTTGCTTTAAACACTGCTTGTTCTCGTGTCATACATGATAGAGAGGTGGCCCACAAAAGGTACTTAAGCCTTCCATCACCAGAATCTCATGCACTTTATATTTTTTGCCAAAACCATGCCAAGTCTGTTCTCCAGCTATCCAGAAACTCCTCCATTAATAGAAAACTTCAAAATCTTTCAAGATCTAATTCCTCTCGTAACTCCTGGCATCTAGCCAAAAAACATCTCCAATAACTTTCCTTCTTCTTCTTTCCCTTCTTTATTTCAACCAGATGGAACCACTCCTATCACATCTATCTCTAAAGCTAAACTCCTCGCTCAAACCTTTGCTAAAAACTCTTTCTTGGAAGATTTGGGGTTTGTTCCTTCCTCTCCTCTCCTCTCCTTTCCATGCTCTGGCTGGCCTAAACCCACGGAAGGATTATGGACCTGGTAGGGTCTCTTCTATTGTTCTCCAAAACTGTGCCTCCGTGCTTGTACCTTGCCTAGTCAAACTCTTTCAACTTTGTCTGTCAATATTTACCTTTCCTTCTTGATGGAAGTTTGGCTACATTCAGTCTGTTCTTAAAAAGGGTGACCGTTCTAATCCCTCAAACTACCGTCCTACTGCTTTAATTTCCTGCCTATCAAAGTTTTTGAATCTATCCTTAACAGGAAGATTCTTAAACATCTATCACTTCATAACCTTCTATTTGATCACCAGTATGGGCTCTGTCATGGCCGCTCTACTGGTGATATTCTGGTCAACCTCTTTTAGAGATTTTGGTGAAACTTTTGCTGTTGCGTTGGATATATCAAAAGCTTTTCATAGAGTATGGCACATAGCTTTGATTTTAAAACTACCCTCCTACGGTTTCTATCCCTCTCTCTGTAATTTCATCTCAAGTTTCCTTTCTGACCGTTCTATTGCTACTGTGGTAAACGGTCATTGTTCTCCTAAATCTATTAACAGTGGTGTTCCTCAAGGTTTTGTCCTGTCACCCACTCTTTTCTTATTATTCATTAATGATATTTTAAACCAAACTTCTTGTCCCATCCACTCCTACGCTGATGATACCATCCTGCACTTTTCCACGTCTTTTCATAGACGTCCAACCCTTCAGGAAGTAAACATTTCATGCAGGGAAGCCACAGAAAGCCTGACTTCTGATCTTTCTAAAATTTCTGATTTTGGCAGAGTGAACTTGGTATTGTTCAATGCCTCAAAAACTCAATTCCTCCATCTATCAACTCGACACAACCTTCCAGACAACTATCCCCTCTTCTTCAATGACACTCAATTGTCCCCTTCTTCTACACTGAACGTCCTCGGTCTGTCCTTTACTTATAATCTGAACTGGAAACTTCACACCTTATCTCTAGCTAAAACAGCTTCTATGAAGTTAGGTGTTCTGAGACGTCTCCGCTAGTTTTTATCATCCCCCCAGCTGCTAACTCTGTACAAGGGCCTTATCCGTCCATGTTTGGAGTATGCTTCACATGTCTGGGGGGGTTCCATTCACGCTGCTCTTCTGGACAGGGTGGAATAAAAAGCTTTTCGTCTCATGAACTCCTCTCTTCTAACTGACTGTCTTCAGCCTCTCTCTCATCGCCGCAATCTTGCATCTCTACCTGTCTTCTACCGCTATTTTCATGATAACTGCTCTTCTGATCTTGCTAACTGCATGCCTCCCCTCCTCCCGCGGCCTCGCTGCACAAGATTTTCTTCTTTGTCTCACCCCTATTCTGTCCACCTGTGTAAAGCAAGAGTTCACCAGTATTCTCAATCATTCATCCGTTTCTCTGGTAAACTCTGGAACTCCCTTCCTGCTTCTGTGTTTCCACCTTCCTATGACTTGAATGCCTTGAAGAGGGAGGTTTCAAGACAATTATCCTTCAAATTTTGACTACCGCTTTGGACCCTTTTTATGGGACTGGCATTTCAGTGGACATTTTTCCTCTTACATAAAAAAAAAAAAAAAAAAATTATATATATATATATATATATATATATATATATATATATATATATATATATATATATATATATATATATATATATATATATATATATATATATATATATATATCTGATGGGGTCCCTCCTATTGTTTGCACTTTGCCTAGTCATACTCTTTCAACTCTGTCAATATCTGCCTGTTCCTAAAAAGGATGACCGTTCTAATCCCTGAAACTATCGTCCTATTCCTTTTAACTTCCTGCCTATCTAAAGTTTTTAAATGTAATCTCAACAGGAAGATCCTTAAACATTTATCACTTCACAACCTTCTTTCTGACCGCCAGTATGTGTTCCATCAGGGCCGCTCTACTGATGATGTACTGGTTTTCCTTACTGAATCTTAGTCATCTTCTTTTAGAGATTTTGGTGAAACTTTTGTTTCACCAAAATCAAATGCTTTTGACAGAATATGGCACAAAGCTTTCATTTCTAAACTACCTTCGTACGGCTTCTATCCTTCTCTCTGTAACTTCATCTTAAGTTTCCTTTCTGACCGTTCTATTGCTGCTGTGGTAGGCGGTCACTGTTCTTCACTTAAATCTACTATCAGTGGTGTTCCTCAGAGTTCTTTTCTGTCACCCAGTCTCTTTTTTCTTAAACAGCAATGACCTTATAAACCAAACCTCTTGTCCTATCCATTCCTACGCTGATGATACAACCATGCAGTTTTCCCCATCTTTTCATAGACGTCCAACCCTTCGGAGAGTAAACAGTTCACGCATGGAAACCACAGAACGCCTGATTTCTGATCTCTCTAAAATTCCTGATTTTTGCAGATTATACTTGGTATTGTTCAGTGTCTCAAAAACTCAATTCCTTCATGTATCAATTCAACACAACCTGCCGGACGTCTATCACCCTCTTCTTTAGTGACACTCAACTGTCCCCCTCTTTTATACTGAACATCCACGGTCTGTCCTTTTCCTGTAATCTAAACTGGAAACTTCACATCTCATCTCTAACTCAAACAGCTCCTTTGAAGTTAGGTGTCCTGAGTCGTATCCACTAGTTTTCTTCCCTCTCCTCCCCCCCAACTGCTAACTCTGTACAAGGGACTTATCCATCCATGTATGGAATATGCTTCACGTGTACGGGGAGAGGTGTCCACTCATACCTCTCTTCTAGACAGGGTGGAATCAAAAGTATTTTTCTCTCATCAACTCATCTTCTCTAACTGACTATCTTTAGCCTGTCTCTCATCACACTGTTGCATCTTCAGCTATCTTCCACCGCTATTTTCATGCTAACTGTTCTTCTGATCTTGCTAACTGCGTGCCTTCCTTCCTCCAGCACCCTCACTGCACAAGACTTTCTTCTTTCTTCACTCCTATTCTGTCCACCTCTCTAAATTATGAGTTAACCTGTACTCTCAGTCGTTCATCTGTTTATCTAGTAAACTCTGGAACTCCGTGGCTGCTATTTTATTTCCTCCTTGTTACGACGAATTCCTTCAAAAGGCAGGTTTCAAGACAGTTATTCTTCAATTTTTTACTACCGCTTTGGACACTTTTTAACGCTTTGTTCGGGGACCGGTATTTCATTTTTTTTTTTGCCCTTGGTCGGTGTCCCTTCTACATAAAAAAATAAATAAATAAAAAATAAATAAATAAATAAATATCCTAGTCTATCCAGTAATCCGAGAATTAACACCACGTTACTATAATATATTGTAACGAGTGAACTCTTCTGTTGTTAGTGTAAATAAACTGCATATATTGATGATTCAAACTTTTTTTTTTTTCAGGCCTACTCATATCACGCTACCTTAAATCAAATGTTCCTTTCGCTTCCGTGACAAACAGCCGAGTAAGGGAACAATATCCCGCCATATTCCACGCTCAGTTTACCCTCACCTAGGAAGTGGTCTGACATACCTCTCCCATCTCCTCTCATTTCTCTCACATTCAACAACCAGCCAATCTTTCTCCTTGAGATCACCGCGTAGTCCATCAGTGCTTTGTCTACGAACCTTTTATTATCTTGCTTCTGCCGTGTAAACTTATGAATCGGCTTCTCATTGAACCTTGCATTTGTTATTGCTAGCTCTTGCTCCACACAGAGTTCTACCAAATATTCTCTATTTATATTCCTTCTTTACCTACCTACTTCACCATTAACTACCTCATTACCAACACGAGCCTTAAATCGCCCATGACCAGTATATTGACCACGTAAACAATCACCCAAATCAGTCACAAAATGTTCCCTTTCCATCTGATCCCTCTCACTATCTTGCATAAAGGCACCCACAACACAACAAATCTATCATCACAACCTCAGCTGCACCCACATCAGCCTCGACGACATAACCACTCCATCACACTCTGCTGCACTCCTAACTTTAGCAGTGGGGCTACTCCCTCTCTCATTCTCCCTCTCTGTACACCTGACACTCTCCCATTAACATTTTCAAACTGTTGTTCATCTTTTCCTTGAATATATATGTAAATATTTGAGAGAGAGAGAGAGAGAGAGAGAGAGAGAGAGAGAGAGAGAGAGAGAGAGAGAGAGAGAGAGAGAGAGAGAGAGAGAGAGAGAGTGAGAGAGAGAGAGAGCACACAGACAGCCTCACCTGCTCCAGCCTCTGTCGCTCCTTGTCTGTCATCATATGCAATGGAAGGCGACCGTGTGCGTCCGGCACATACGGACAGCCTCCGAGGTCCCTGATAAGCAGCTCGGCCATGCCCTGATGGCCGGCCTCCACGGCGGCGTGGAGAGCACTACCACCTGAAGTTCCCGTGAAGAAAGACCACGCTCCTGCACTCTGCAGGAAGGCAGCAGTCACGGGGCAGTTGGCAGCCGCGGCCTTTGCCAGGAGGTCGCTCAGTTCTGGCCGATCAGTGTCCTTACCCCATCGCCAGGCAGCCTGCCAAGGTGTATTTCCCTCCATAGTTTTCACCAGATTGTTGATGCCTTTGGCAAGGGCGCCGCTGACCTTTTCCAGACGACGCTGCTCTGCACGCAGACGGCAGCAGTAGGCCTGTGAAGGAAGGAGAGAGAGAGAGAGAGAGAGAGAGAGAGAGAGAGAGAGAGAGAGAGAGAGAGAGAGAGAGAGAGAGAGAGAGAGAGAGAGAGAGAGAGAGAGAGAGAGAGAGAGAGAGAGAGAGAGTCATTAAGTGTCATAAATTAAAAAAATACACGTACCAATAGAACCTTACCTAGTCTTGAAAAAAAAAAGATAAAAAAAACTTTCTCACATTATTCCAAAATAAGTTTGACAGGCGTTATTAAAATTAATTTTAGGCAGGGTTTCAATTATTATAAGATCTACTTCATTACTTGTTCTAAACATTACTCTGAAGTGTTTTTTTTTTTTTTTTTTATGAAATGACGAAATTCTTTTAGTTGTTCTCTAATGTTGGACACCTTTGGTGTGCTACAGATCTGTCAGGCGTAGCACTAAAATCTGAAACTGAAGTTGTTAGGACACAAAACTTTATCTTTAGAACTAACAGAACTATAACTTATTTAAGTTTTTCAAAAAATTTTCAGGCTGCAAAGGGTGCAGTTCCGGTGCTCGGTCTCACTTTTATAGTGTGGCAATGTTATGAGACAGGTAAGAGAGGGTACTCACGGTGGTGAGACAGGCCAGCACCCTGTGGGTCACGTCGGGGCTCTGCCAAGCCTGGTGCAACAGGCTGGCGGGCAGCGATGCGCCGCTCGCCAGCAGCAGGCTGACGGTGCGTGCGCGGTCGGTGGTGACAGCCAGTCTGAGAACGGAGCGGCCACCCAGGGACTCTATGGGGACGCCCTTACACAGGAGGCTGGACACCACCTGCACGTCGTCCCCGCGACATACTGTTAAGAGTAGCTTTTCGTACAGGTGTTCAGGGGATACGCCGCTCTGCCGGAGAGATAAGGGAAGCCATATCGCTGATGGTATTGCAGGAAAAGTTATATAATATAATATGATATAATAATATAATAGTGTTGTCACAGTTTTCAGAGTTTCGCTCGATGATAAAAAAATGTTCACTTATACCTGTGGTGATGCGTTTCAGTGTGCATGCATGTGTCTCTCCCTCTCTCTCTCTCTCTCTGTCTCTCTCTCTCTCTCTCTCTCTCTCTCTCTCTCTCTCTCTCTCTCTCTCTCTCTCTCTCTCTCTCTCTCTCTCTCTATATATATATATATATGCGGGCGGGGGTAAGAGGGATTGGATCAAGGACTAGCGCTGAAGCTGTGAAGTAACTGTTTTATACATAGCCCCTTTAGTTTGCCTTGCAATTTAAAGATATGTTTATAGGAGTAATATTATATTTTGCGTGTAGATCTTCTGTTCTTATATCATCTTCATTCCGATGGATGAACCTTAGAGCTTTATTTAGTACTCTTCCGTTCTGCTTCATCAGTAATCCTGAATATATCTTTCCAGGTTTTCACAATTAATTCGAATTTTTCTTTATCTGTATAATATTTTGAATGTATGATACTTTTCCCTTTAAGTACTTTTATTTTGTTCCAAATTTTATTATTATGTTGATTTTATTCTCCCAATTTTGGTACTGGACTTAATTACATCTTTCTTTTAAGTGCGTCTTAGCATGTTGTATTTGTTATAACTTTCTAGATATCACCCTTGAATCACAGCATTCTTCTTAAGGGTATCATAATATTTTTTCTATCTCCTACATTTAAGGTGTGGGTGACAATATTGTCACCCACACTGACTGGGCACGTGTGTGTGTGTGTGTGTGTGTGTGTGTGTGTGTGTACTGTTAACTTGAGAGGTAACGTGGGCCTCTTGTTTGGCCCACAGCTGACTTCTTGTCATATTTAGTATTTATCCCTTGGATTACGTTTGTGTGGAGTCTGGCTTGCCCTCACTAAGTGACCACCAAATACACCTTGCAAGGACTGTCCGCAGGATACATCGATGTATGTGGTGTGTTTGTGTTTATCTAGGTGGCATGAAAAGTCTTGTCAAGGTGGTGAGATTTGTCCATGTTGTTTGTTTTACTATGTTTTCAGCTGTCCCATGGCTTCAGTTAAGGTAGGGGGCTGTTTTCTGGCACTGAGTGAAGTATTGTATAAGTGGAGTGTTTGTGTCTGTGTTGCAGTGTGTACATGTTTCTGGTAGGTTATTCTTGATTTCTGCTAGACATCGGTAACCAAGTTTTGGTCTGCATAAGTTGTTACAGATCTTCTTGTCAAGGTGTTTGGGTATGGGTGTGGTATTTCCTGTTGTGTTCATGTACCATACTGTGCTTCTGGATCCATTTTGCGTGTTGATCTGTATGCTATGTGCCAGTAGCTCTCTGTTTTGTTTCTCCAGGGTGCTACAATCCCGACGTGGCTTGGGTCCCAGTTGAAGTGAATTTCTCTTCCTTGCGCCTTCATTGCCTGGGCTGTAGCTAATATCTTCGTCGTGATGTTGATGTTGTCTCTTGGTGTTTTATTTCGCAGTGCTTGTAGTGCTCCCAGAGAGTCAGTGTGAATCAGTATGTTTTTGTGTCTGTGATTGCCGTCTTCTATTGCTTTGTCGATAGCTAGGAGTTCTGTTTGCAATATGGAAGATCCATTTGGGAGCCTGAAGAATCCTGTCGTGTTTGTTGTGGTGAAGGCGGCGGCGACTCTGCTGTTTGTTGTGTCTACCGATCCATCAGTGAAAGAGACGTCAGAGTTATCAGTGGGGGCGGCTTGCAGCGCTTTCCTTACTTCTTCTTTGAGGATGATTGGATGTAGTTTATTCTTTGATTCAGGGAGAGAGTGTACAGTTAAGATGAATAGGGCCTCTTCCAAAGGCGGGATTTTTTCATAAGTTGCATCATATGGGTCGTCTTGTAGTTGTTGGAAGAATTGGTGGGCTTCTATAAATCTGAGTGTGTCGGTGGTTGTGGATGCCCAAGCTGCTTTCCACCCAAAAAATTCCTATTTTGGGCTAGAGCCTGCTTGATGGTATTAGCTAACCCTTTATTTTATATTATAATATATTTCATTAGGTCCAGCATTAGCGGTGTAAAGTCTTGTCTCGATCGGTTGGTTGTTAGGTTTTTTCGGCCTATAGGGTGTTTATGTTTGTCCAGCAAGGAGAGCCGGTAATGACCCTGAGTACTTTGTTTTGTAGTTTCTCTAGTGCGGTTTTGAGGCAAGGTGGACGGGTCTTTGCTCCCTTCTTTGAGTGACGCAATGTGTTTGTTAAAGGTGGGGCATGCGTCGAGCAGATGCAGCCGAGGTGAATGGCTTTTGCTTTGTTTAGATTTATCTTGAGCTCAAGTTTCTGGCATTTGTCGGCGACTCTATTCAAGGCATCTCTCGACCTGGCCTCTTATTTATGTCCGGTCGTTATGATAGCCGTGTCATCAGCGTAGATCAAAACTTTTCTGCCTTTGATGTTAAGGGAGGCGATGTTCTCGACAAGACAGCATCCTCAGTCCATTTTTGTTAAACAAAAATGGACTGAGGATACTGCTTTGGGGTGTTCTATTTTCGAAGGTCTGGGTGTCCGACAGTGTTCCTTGGAACTTGACTCTTGCTTTCCTTTCTCTGAGAAAGTCAGCTGTCCATTTAAGGAGCTTTCCTTTCGTTCCTCGGCGCGCCAGAGACTCCAAGACGGCATGGGCGTTGGCGGTTTCGAAAGCTTTATCTTGATCTATGAAAACGATAATAGCTTTCCAGTTGTATATCATTGTCATCATGCATTCCTGTTATGCAGTCTTTAGTCCCTTTGTTGTTGGTGTATGCAAATATGTTCTTGTGGAAATCCCCGACAGTTCACTTCAGTCTGTTCAAGACCATTCTCTCAGCTGTTTTTCCAAGACAGCTGAGAAGAGAGATTGGTCTTGCCTTCCCTGGGTCTTTAGGCTTGGGGATGGGAACTATAGTTTCTGTTTTCCAAGAAGTTGGGATTTTTCCTTCTTCAAAAGATTGATATATTATGCGGAGGGGCTCTTGATGTCTCACCGAGCCTCCTTCCCTGATCATTCTGTATAAAATTTTGTCAGCGCCAGCTGCTGTGTCTTGTAGATCTTCAAGGATGAAAGGGGAATCCGTGACGGCTGCTTCGTGGTGGGCTCTGTTTATTGTTTTCAACCGTGTAGGAAGGAGCCAGTGTAGCTATCTTCAGGGAGCTGTGTCGAATTGCTTCTCGTTGTGAAGGAGGGTACTAAGTTATTTGCTTCTTGTTCAGGGTCCGAATGAGTTGGTTGTTGCTTGGTGGAGTTATCCTGGCGCAGCTCTTAAATTTCGCCACATGTCTTCTAAGTTGTTATCTCTATCTATGAAGGAACACCAGTCTAGCCATTTTATAATCTGAATTTCTTTGGTTGCATCTTTTGCAATTTTTCTGGCTGCTCTGAGGAGTTCAAAGGTTATTTCTGGTTTGTATTTCCTATGTAGTTTCCTGGCCTGATTGATTCTATGGTTATAATCTTTGACGTCTAAGTCGTAGTACCAGCGATCCTTGTATTCTCTTTTTGTTTATTTGCTTAAAGGGATGACATCGTCCGCTGTCTTTTGCAGAGCTGTTATGAATCTTTCTTCTTTCATTTCAATTGCTCCTTCTTGTGGTATTGAGATGAGGTGTGTCTGGAGTCTTTCTCGATAGAGAGCTCAGTTGGCAAGTTTTAAGTTCCATGTAAGGTTTCTTGTCGGGAACCTTGCTAGGGGTATGGAAAGGGATGTAGTCGTTGCGAAATGATCGCTTGCAAGGTGTAGGTGAGATATCCAGTGTGCTTCTAAGCAATAGGAGACAAAAGATAAATCAAAGATTCTTCTCACTGTTTGCGTTGGTTCCTCGTTGTTCAATAGTCTTACGTCTGGGACATTTGCGAGGGTTTCAGCAATACAGGGCCTGTTCCTGTTGTTCTTGTTGGAACCAAATCTCTCGTGATGTGCATTGAAGTCTCCTCCAACGAATCTGTTTTCCGTGGCGCAGCGTGTTAGAAGCTCAGTTATATTAAGAGTGTTGTTTCCTTGTTTCTTGTAAATGTTGTATATGTGAAAGTGTGTCTTTTAGTGCAATCGCAACTACCATGACTTCTATTCCTCCACAATTTACAAGAGTGTGTAATTTTTTGCTTTGTATGTGGTTTTTAACAAAAATGGATGTCCCGTTGGTTGTGCCTTCTGTAGCTGGGTTGTGAAATTCTGTACATCTTCGCAACGTCTGGTAGGCAGGGTCTCGCATTAAG
>NC_087197.1:6497851-6520351 GCF_035594125.1 Scylla paramamosain
CCTCCCTCTTGAAAGACTTCAAGTCATAGGAAGTCATACTGATTAACTTTTGTATTAGCGAGGTGGACAGAATAGGGGTGAGAGAAAGAAGAAAGTCTTGTGCAGCGAGTCTGCGGGATGAAGGGAGGCATGCAGTTAGCAAGATCAGAAGAGCAGTTGGCATTAAAATAGCGGTAGAAGATAGCAAGAAATGCATCATTGTGGCGATGAGAGAGAGTCAGTTAGAGGAGAGGAGTTGATATGACTAAAAGTTTTTGATTCCACCCTGTCTAAAAGACCGGTATGAATGGAACCCCCTTTACATGTGAAGCATACTCCATACATTAAGAGGAGGCCGAAAAGAACATTACTCCCAGTGAAATCTAGAGCACTTGATCAGGAGATGTAGTGAACTTATCATTAAACCCAGTTGGGATTCACTGAACGTTTCCCTTTGTGTCTCACATCACAAGGGAAACAACCTGTCCTCTAAAGACAACTCTCTTTCCTAACACAAAACTACAAGCACCTAAATTACACACCCTTCACCTCAATTATCATGGCGACTCCTACACCAGCCCCGGAAACCCTATCTGGAGAGGGGACCACAAAGGTCCCCAAGTCGGATTGCTCTTGACACCTCCCTCTTGAGGGTCTTGACACCCCCGTCAACTTTTTCTTCATTAACTTCTGCAACATTCGCGGTCTTAGATCAAATTTTCAATCTTTAGAACACCACCTCTCCTCTAGTAAACCTCATCTTTTCTTCACTGAAACTCAGGTGTCTGAGGCAACTGACAATAACTCCTTTTATGTTCCCTCCTATTTTCTCTATTCTCATTTCCAATACAAAGCTGGATGTTACGTCTATGTGCGCACCGACGTAACCTGCTCTCGTGCTCATGCTCTTGAATCTTTTGAGTTTTCCACCATATGGCTACGACTATAGAGTAATTCTTGAACTAAATTAACTAACCCCTTACTATAAGAAATTCTTTGACTTCCAAAGTGGAGCACATTCTGATTCTCTTCCTTTTTGTGGCGATCTCAATCCTTGGAGACTTCAATGTTCACCACTAGCTTTGGCTTTCCTCTCCTTTCACTGACCATCCTGGTGAACCAACCTTTAACTTTGTTATCATCCACGACCTAGAGGAACTCGTGCAACACCCTACTCGCATTCCTGAACGTCTTTGAGATATGTCTAATATTCTTGACCTTTTCCTAACCTCTAATCCCTGTGCTCACGCTGTTAGCCTCTCTTCTCCGTTGGGCTCTTCTTCCCCGCCACCTGTCACGAACCTCCCTCATCCGTGGGTGAGGAGAGGCCAAGGCGCCGTTGGGGTGTAGGGGCCTGTGGCATGGTGAGAATCTCCCCTCAGCGAGGGTCACAGAGATGTTCTCAACGCGAGAGGTTGAAGCAGATTGTCCTGGTGGCATTATTATTAGTATAGTATAGTAGGAGTGAAGTAGAGAGAGAAAAAGAAAATAGAGTGAGAGAAAGGCTGGGTTAAGCAATGGGATAAAATGCAGTAGAAGGGAGAAAGAGTGAGGGTTTAACCACACTGCTAATTTTTATATTATTAAACTGTCGGTTCTTCCGCACTACAGAGTATTCCCTCCCCTTTCCACACTTTAACAAATATTCCCTTTAATCCCTTTAATAAATAAATATAAATGTTGCTTTCCGAATTCTTTCACTCACTTTTTATACCATCAACACAGGCGGTGCCCGACCTTGAGACGTGTGCGCGTCCATGGCAGTGACACAAAGAAACAGCACAAGAGATGGACCACTTATAGCCGTGTGGAAGCAAACCGGAGCCACTAGTCTGGCAGCGTACACTGCGAGAGGACCTAGTCTGCGTGCATCTCTGTCCGGCCTGACTATGCTCTGTGTCCAGCTCTCGCCGAGGAAGAAGACCCAGACTTCGAGCTCGTCAAGAGCTTCACCTACTTCACGAGGCCGTGCCCCTTGGGCCACCTCCGCGGATGTCCACACATGCCTCTGATCCCCTGGGGTTCAGTTATAGACAGCAAAACTGTAGAGGGACTTCAGTCTTCCCCTACGACCTGGTGTGGAGAAAGCATCACCTACCAGGGTTCTGGAAGACTGCGGTCTCTCGCAGAAAGAGGACCCAACACTACTTTGCCAACCCCACTTTGTTAGCTCCTGTATCCCACAGATTATCTTCCTTTCATACTGGTAAAGAGAGAACCTGAAGCCTGAAGCCAGCGGTCTCACGCAAGCACGGGAACTCGATCAAAACAAGAGAGTACGAGGAAGAGACAGCAAAGCACTGAATCCATTGTACCAAAACAGCAGGGATCCATAAGCCTAGACAGAAGCAAAAGACTAAGCACCAGTATAACTACCATTTTTTTGACATCATTGCCGACTGAGAACCTAAGGAAAACATCGCCGGAAGATGGACGGTACAAAAAGAGAGAGAAAAAAAAAATGAAATCCCAGCCACTATCTGAAGAATTATCCTTTCTAACATCAGAAAAGGAAACAGACTCCCAGAGCGAGACGCCACCAAAAATCCTGATCCCTGCTACAGAAGGATTTGCATCACCCTTAGACGTAGCAGAGAAATTAGAAGCACACCTTAATACCGACCAGAAACTTCGTATGAAGTTTTTACACACTGACCAGGTCCTCTTGATTCCACTGACCAAGGAAATCTACGATCAAATCATATCGCTGAAAGCGACCCATGGAACAAACAAGGGAATATTAATGAAATATATGCTACTGATGCCTTTCTCTTTGATCATGAGGCACCCACTGGTACTTTAGGTAGTGAGGTACAAGATGGCGAATACCAAAGAACCCACAAAGGAAATAGATATAACCGTACGAGGCCCTCTACCATGATCTTTGAACCTAGGGAGCTGGGGTATCTTTCACTCCCGCCCCAACAGCCAGGAACCTCTAAGGTGCTTCAGATACCAACGTTTCAGGCACCACAAAAGCAGTTGCAACCTCCCCCTGTTGCTCGAGCAACAATGAGACGGAACACGAAGCACAAGCAGGGCTTGACCACCACTTCCAAATGCTCCGACTGCCTAGAACCTCACCACGCCTGGAACAGGGCGTGCCTGGCAAAGAGTGAGCTCATAGATGTGCAGAAAACGACCCAGGGAAAGTGGATGATGTACCACAGACCATCACTCGAGAAGGAAGGACATGCCCTAGCAGCTATATCGATATGGGGAATCAAGCCAGCACCTCCCATTAAACCAGATAATCTCACATACCCCAGGATTCCCGTCATTAGACAAGGTCGCCTCAGACAGAAACTTGCAATCAAAGCAAATGCATCTACCAAGAAACAACACCAAGCATCTCAGTCTCACACCAAGGAAGAGCACACATCACTATGGAAAACAGCCCTCAAGGACATGTTCAAGACATTCACCTTAGCAATAGTGATAATGCAGGGGAAATAAATAAAAAAAAAGAAAAATCACCAAGATGTCCGAAGAAGTGGTTGAGAGCTAGTCTAAACACCAAAGGCTGAGAACCACAAAACAACCCCACCCAACGTATACCAAGACACCTGCATCTCTCTACCTACCGGCACCATGCCAGCAACGGCATTGATCGAGAAGGAGAAGCAAGCCTTCGATATAATCAAAACACCGAGCCTGAACCAGAGAGTCTCAGCATCCTACAATGGAACATGTATGGAATTAGGCCAAAACATCACCGACTGATGGCTGTTGCACGGGACATCATCAAGAAACATTGCTCACTGAAAGATCAAACCTCTCCTTCTGAGGCTACACGGCCTAACATCAGAAGAACATATCAGAGGTTTCACGATACTGATCAAGAATTCTATACCAAGCAGGGAAATAAATAACCCGATTCTGTTTGGGGAAGGAGTGGCTAGGGGCCTCCGTTCAACTTCGGGGAACAAAACTTTAAATTTATAACATATACACCAGACCGCCAGAGAGAGAGAGAGAGAGAGAGAGAGAGAGAGAGAGAGAGAGAGAGAGAGAGAGAGAGAGAGAGAGAGAGAGAGAGAGAGAGAGAGACCACCTCGGACCACATAGCAGTCTTCACCAAGATCCAGTTCAGAAGACCAAGTGAGGAGACAACAGCTCGCAATCTCTGGCGGTGGGAGGCGGCCAACTGGGACGCTCTCCGGGCTGCTCTGAGGAACACTGACTGGGGGGAAGTGCTGAGTGGTGAAGTTGACCAGCAGGTCCAGCGACTCAGCGAGCTGCTCCAGCTCAGATGAGTGCCTCACTCCAACCACACCACCAAGGCATCGGACCAGCCCTGGTTTGGCCCAGAGTGCCGCGCTGCCGCTGATGCCAAGTATCGTGCCTGGCGTGCTTTGAAGAGGCACCCCAGTGCCAGAACCAGGCAAAAGCACAGAGCGGCTACAGCGCGCATGACAGCCACCCAGGAGTGGGCCATGGATGAGTGGAAGGCGAACCTCAGGAGCAAACTGAGGGGTGGTCAGGTCGGCAGCAAACGTTGGTGGAATCTCATTAAGGATCAACAGGGTGACACGCGGGGATGTTCGGTGCCTGCTCTCATCCGGCCAGACGGTAGTGTAGTTCAAACCGCCACAGACAAGGCGAATCTCCTGGCCGCCCACTTCGCCGCAAAAATGTGCATTTCCGAACCAGAAAAAACGCCACAAATGCTACCACAGATAGTGAGTGAAAAAATAATGAGCATAGAAACCAGTGAAAAAGAAGTGAAAGTGCTGGTCCGAGACCTGGACGACAAAAAAGCGGTGGGGCCTGACAACATCAGCCCCCGCCTGCTTCGACAGTGAGCTGAGGAGTTGGCGCGCCCTCTCGCCGCCATCTTCAATAATAGCTTGAGGAGCAGCACCTGGCCCAACTTGTGGAAAGTGAGCAGTGTGGTGCCAATTCACAAGAAAAGCTCAAAAACCGAAGCAAAAAATTACCGTCCTGTGTCCTTGTTGCCGGTGCTCAGTAAAGTGTTGGAAACGATAGTGGCCTCGAGACTCACGCAGCACCTTGATAGGCACCACCTGCTGAGCAACAGACAATACAGCTTCAGGAAGGGGAGGTCGGCGAGAGACCTGCACCTGCAACTCACGAGTGAGTGGAGCGCTACCCTGGACAGGGGCAAGGCCGCCCTTGTCGTCGCTCTCGATATAGAAGGAGCTTTTGACAAAGTTTGGCATCCGGCGCTCGTCACCAAGCTCTACGCTGCCGGCGTGGACGGGCCTCAAACTCCTAGAGAGTTACCTGAGGGACAGACACTTCAAAGTGACCGTCAATGGGCGTGATTCCAGGCTTCATCCCATCAGAGCGGGGGTCCCACAGGGTAGCTGCCTCGGCCCTCTGCTCTGGAATGTTTATATAAATGACGTGCTGCACCTTATCCCGAGCACGAGAGCATACGCGGATGACCTCACCCTGTCTCTCTGCTACAGTCCTGAGGAGGAAGACGCCACTGTCAGCACGCTGAACGCCACTCTAAGCCGCATAGCAGCGTGGGGCGAAAAGTGGAAAGTAAAATTTGCAGCACACAAAACGCAGCTGCTCACCATCTCCAGACTCGGGACGGCCCCACGCCTCGTCTTCCAAGGCGACACGCTGATCCCACAGGACCAGGTGGAGGTGCTGGGGGTCACATACGACAGAAAGCTGTCCTTCAGATCCCACATAGAGCGGCTCGCCAGGGAGGCCTCAGGGAAGCTGGCATCCCTGAGGAGAATGTCACCTCTCCTGGACAGTAGGAGAATGGAAGTCCTCTTCAAAGCCCAGGTTCGCTCGTCCCTGGAATACGCGTGCCTGGCATGGGGAGGTGCGGCCAACAAGCACCTGTCTCTACTGGACAAGGTACAGGAGAGGGCGGCAAGGCTCATCAGAGAGGCAGGACACCAACCAGCATTACAGAGTCTCCAACATCGGCGTGACGTGGCGGGACTCACTGTAATGTTCAAGGCGCAGCTACAGTGTGTGCCGCACCTACAGTCACTCCGGCAGCCTCCCCGACTGGCCCAGGTCGCTATCAGAGCCGTCACCTCAGCCCCGGAGGAACTGCTGCAAACCCGGTGCAGGACATGGCACCACCAAAGACAGTTTATTTACACTTATGTGAGCTGGTGGAATAAACTCATAGCCAGTGAGCACAACATTGAAAATATTGCGAACTTGACAACGCAAAATTTTAAATGTAAAGTGAACGAGTGGCTGATACAATACAGACAGCAGTGATAAAAACAGAGTGAGGCTTTTAGATAGGTAACATTAACTATGTAACCTTTAGTCTCTAAGTTGTCACAATATTCTATGTAATGTAGTGGTGACACCTTCTGTAAATTATGATGTATTTGGTATAAATAAAAAGAGAGAGAGAGAGAGAGAGAGAGAGAGAGAGAGAGAGAGAGAGAGAGAGAGAGAGAGAGAGAGAGAGAGAGAGAGAGAGTGTGTGCAGGCACAACAACTCGACGTGGACACGCCGCCTCAGCTGGAGGTGATGTTCTTCCGGGTTGTGCTGGCTAGCCACTCTGCCCTCCTGCTGAGCGCCATGTACGGCCCTCCCCGACAAGGGCCTGACTCGCTCCTGTACCTCAAGGAGGCCCTAGATGTCCTCCTTGTGACTCACCGCTGCCAACACTTTTTGCTTGTGGGCGACCTCAACCACCACCTGGAGCACGACGCCTACGAAAACTTCCTGACGGTGCAGGGCCTGAAGGACCATGTGACCTTCCCCACTCATGAGCGGGGCGGGACCCTGGACCCCGTCATATCCGACCTGGAGGAGGAAACACTCAGCTGCCACCAGCTGGGTCTCGTGGGCAGCTCTGACCACCATGTTGTCCTGACCCAGGTGGACATGGGTGTGGCTCGTGACGAGGCCACCACTCGCACAGTCTGGGTATGGGATAGGGCAGACTGGGGCTCCCTTCGCCGAGACCTGCGCAGGACTGGCTGGCCTTCCATCCTGCAGGGTGGAGCGGAGGTACAGGCGTGAGCCTTCACTTCCCACCTCTTGGCGCTCCAGGAGCAACACGTGCCCCACCGTGAGTTCGTCGCCAGACCAACGGACCAGCCTTGGTTTGGCTACCGCTGCCGCGTTGCCGCCGAGGCGAAGTATTCTGCGTGGCTCCGCTACAAGCAGAGTCCTACTCGGCGCAACACAGACCTACATAGTGCGGCCTGTAAGAGGATGGTGACGACCTGCCGGTGGGCCGTATGGAGGTGGGAGGAGGACCTGCGGCGCCAGCTAGGAGGCCCTGGAGTGGGCAACAAAACTTGGTGGTCCCTTGTTAAGGGCAGACAGGGCCTCAACCGTCAAGACACTGTCCCTCCTCTCACAAGGCCCGACGGAACGGTGGCCACCAGCAGCAAGGACAAAGCCCAGCTGCTGGCCACCCTTTTCGCCGGGAAGATGGAGGTGGATGACCCTGAAAGGTCACCGCCTCTTCTGGAGCAGCAGTGCAGAGAGACTGTAACCAAGGTGGAGGTGACGCAGGGGCTTGTCGAGCGTCTGCTGTAGGGGCTCGATGTACAAAAAGCTACCGGTCCCGACAACATCAGCCCGCACGTTTTGAAACAATGTGCCTGCGAGCTGGCTGTACCCCTCACCACAGTCTTCTCTGCCTGCTTACGGGAAAATACCTGGCCCTTAGTGTGGAAAGAGGCCCGGGTAGTTCCCGTACACAAGAGGAGCTCCAGGTCTGACCCAAAAAATTATCAACCCATCTCCCTGCTCTCTGTGGTGGGGAAAGTGTTCGAGAGGGTGGTGGCAGATGTGGTGTGTCGCCACCTCCAGGACAATTACCTCCTCTCGGACCAACAGTTTGGTTTCAGACCTGGGCGGTCCACCTCCGATCTCCTCATGCTCCTCACTGGGCGCTGGCAGGACGCCCTTGACGGCGGCCTCGACTCTGTTGTGGTGGCCCTGGATATAGCGGGCGCCTTCGACAGGGTCTGGCATGAGGGCCTTCTGGAAAAGCTGAGGGCAAAGGGGATCCAGGGTGACCTCCTTCAGCTCCTTGGCGACTACCTCCAAGGAAGGACCCTCCAGGTCGTTGTCAATGGGCAAGCGTCCGAGTCCCTCCCGGTGAGAGCGTCAGTGCCACAGGGTTCAGTGCTGGGGCCAGTCCTGTGGAAAATCTACGTGGACGATCTTCTCCGACAGCTGCCGGCGGTCTCAGCTTATGCTGACGATTGCAGTCTCTCCTGTACCTACCCTCGACACGAAAGTGTGCGTGCTGCTGAAGAGATAAACATCTCTACGTAAGACATAAACATCTCTACGTAAGACAAAAGATTGTCTTACAGAAATGCTGTCCAATATTTCCGACCGTAAAGCCACCGTTATGTTTTTAGATCTGGAGAAAGAGTTTGATCAAGTCAAACAAATTTTCCAGCCATTCTCTAATCACTGGCAAATCGAGGCATTCGAGGCAAATTACTAACATGGATACAGCACGTAATACCAACAGACAAGCCAATGTAACCTTTCAAGGAACTATTTCCTCATCAGAATCCTTTGAACTCGGCACTCACAGGGAAGCATATTGACCCCATTTCTATTTAATACTCTTATTGAGAATCTCATGGCACTTCCCTTAGGGAACAGGATGAAAGTCTTGTGGTGCTACGCTGACGACATGGCAGTCATTACAATAGGACCGAGACAAGTCTCGAAGTCTCAGGAAGCCATCACCCTTTTTGCAAGAAAATGGAACGAACTAGGACTCAAAATAAATTCAGACAAAACCTTCAACCAAAAGACACCAAGCGACCCCCTGCACTACCTGACTGCAACACGGAATGAACAAACAACCAACCTTACCTTGGGATATGGCTCGATAAAAACAGTTTAACAAATACTTAGCAGCAATGAAAAAAAAAAAAATTAATTAATAAAAATAAATAAAATAATAATAATAATAATAATAATAATAATAATAATAATAATAATAATAATAATAATAATAATAATAATAATAATAATAATAAATAAATAAATAAATAAATAAATAAATAAATAAATAAATAAATAAATAAAATAAAATAAAATAACATTCCTCAGGCTCAAAGTCATAAAAGCCATAACAGTCCACACGCATGGGGCAGAAAGCCATCATCCGAAACGATAATTACTCACAGTGAGATCTAAAGCATCGGAGCAGAGGGTGCTGTTAACTTATCATTAATCCCAGATGTGACCTCACTGAACGTTTCCCTTTGTCTCACACAACACAAGGGGACAGTCACAGCCTCCACTCTAAAGACTACTCTCTTCCTTCACACAAAACTACAATCACCTAATTACACACACACACCCTTAACTCAAAATTTAAAATTATCATGGCGACTCCTACACCAACCTCGGAGTCCCCATCTGGATAAGGGTCCACAAATGTCCTCAGGTCGGACTGCTCTTTTCTGTATCGATCCCAAGTGTCTTGACACCCCACTCAACTTTTTCTTCATTAACTTCTGCATCATTCCCGGTTTTAGATCTAATTTTCAATGTGTAGAACACCACCTCTCCTCTGCTAAATCTTTTTTTTTTTTTTCTCACTGAGACACAGGTGTCTAAGGCAACTGAAAGTAGCCCCTTTTCTGTTCCCTCCTACTTTCTCTATCCTCATTTTCAATCCAAAGTTGGATGTTGCATTATGTGCGCAATGACTAAATTGCTTTCGTGCTCACGCTTTTCAGTCTTCTGAGTTTTCCACCATTTGGCTACGACTACAGAGTCGCTCTCAATCAAAATTTATCTGTGCTGTATATTTATCACCTAACTTTCCTGACTATAAGGAATTTTTTGACTGCTTAACTTTCAAAGTGGAGCACATTTTGACTTTTGCAGAGATCTCCATTCTTGGAGACTTCAATGTTCACCACCAGCTTTGGCTTTTCTCTCCCTTCACAGACCATCCTGGTGAACTAGACTTCAGCTTTGCTATCCTCCACGACCTAGAGCAAATGGTGCAACAGCCTACTCGTATTCTTGACCGTCTTGGAGATACGCCCAAGATTCTTGACCTTTTTCTAACCCCTAATCCTTCTGCTGTTGTTGTTATCCTCTCTTCTTCATTGGGCTCCTCTGATCACAATCTCATATCTGTATCTTGTCCTATCGCTCCAATTCCTCCTCAGGATCTCTGTAAGCGGAGGTGCTTATGGCGTTTTGCCTCTGCTAGCTGGGGGACCTAAGTAGGAATTTTGCTAATTTTCCTTCGATTGACTACTGCTTCCCTGTCAGAGACCCATTCTCTGTGTCGAGCGTGAAAGTATCTGGCATGGAGACGTACATTCTTCAATCTTTTTCTCGACCTAAACTTTCCAAACCTCGGTTTAACACAGCCTGTTCTCGTGCTGTGGATGATATAGAGGTGGCCCACAAAAGGTACTTGAGCTTTTCATCACCAGAATCTCATGCACTTTATATGTATGCCCAGAACCATGCCAAGTCATTTCTCCAACTAGCCAAAACTCCTTAATTGATATAAAGTGTCAAAATCTTTCAAGATCTAAATCCCTTCGTGACTTTTGGTATCTAGCCAGAAAGATCTCCAATAACTTTGTTTCTTTTTCTTTTCCTCTTTTATTTCAACTGGATGGCACCACTGCTATCACATTTATCTTTAAAGCTGAGCTCTTCGCCCAAACCTTTACTAAAAACTTTACTTTGGACGTTTCCGGGCTTGTTCCTCCCTCTCCTCCACCCTCTGACTACTTTATGCTACCTTATAAAATTCTTCGCCATGTGCCTTCGCTGGGCTAAACCCTCGGAAGGCTTATGGACCTGATGCGCTTCATCCTATTGTCCTCCGAAACTACGTCTCCGTGCTTGCACCTTGCCTAGTCAAACTCTTTTTAGCTCTGTCTCTCAACACCTACCTTTTCTTCTTGCTGGAAGTTTGCATACATTCAGCCTGTTCCTAAAAAGGGTGACCGTTCTAGTCCCTTAAACTACCGTCCTTTTGCTTTTTTGAATCTATGCTCACAGGAAGATTCTTAAACATCAATCATTTTACAACCTTCTATCTGATCGACTGTATCGGTTCCATCAAGACTGGTGATGTTCTGGCCTTCCTAACTGAGTCTTGGTCATCATCTTTAAGAGTTTTTTTGTTGAAACTTTTGGTGTTGCCTTAGACATATCAAAATTCTTTTATAGAGTCTGGCACAAAGCTTTGATTTCCAAACTTCCCTCCTACGGCTTCTGTCCTTGCCTCTGTGACTCCATCTCATTTACTTTCTGACCGTTCTATTGATGCTATAGTAGACGGCCACTGTTCTTTTAAATTTATCAGCAGTGGATTTTGTCCTGTCACCCACTCTCTTCCTATTATTTATCAATGATGTTCTAAACCTAACTTTTCTCCTATCTACTGCCACGCTGATGATACATCCTGCACTTTTCCACGTCTTTTCATGGATGTCCAACTCTTCAAAAATTAAACAGTTCGCGCAGGGAAGCCACAGAACACTTGACCTTTGATCCCTCTAAAATTTCTGATTGAGGCAGAGCTCAACTGCCCTCCAATTCTACACGGTACCTTCTCTGTCTGTCTGATAAACTATGGAACTCCCTGCCTGCTTCTGTATTTCCACGTTTGTATGACTTGAATTCCTTCAAGAGGGACACTTTTATCCTACGGTATTTTTACTACAGCTTCGTACCTTATTCGACCGGCATCTCAGGGCCTTTTTTTCTTATTGGATTTTTGTTGCTCTATGCCGGTGTCCCTTCTACATAAAAAAAAAAAAAAAAAAAAATTGTCCTCAGGATGTTCTACATGCAAACCATTTTCTCCATCATTCAGTATGCCACGCCCTGTCTCAGCAAGGCACAGCCTTGCTGAGTCTTAAAAAAAGGTAGAAAAAGTTCAGAACTAGGCACGTCGCATCATCACCGGTGCGCCCATTTGGACGTGACTTGAGACTTGAGACTAACCTCCGTTACAAAGCAGACTGCATCCCACAAACTCCACACAAATAATAAAACTGTTGCAGAGACACCCTGACATCACACTGCTAGCAAAATAAAACAATCGCTCTCTCAAGACCTAGAGCTGTTCTCCAAGAAATCTTAGGCCAGCAAGACTGCCGCATCAATGCAAGGAATAAGGGGCCAACACTTCCTCCGAAATTTCAAACCAGGCCCACCACATGAAAACTTAGAAGCCTCACCACCCTGGCAAGTATCAACACTAAAATTCACAACATCTACAAAACAAGCCAAAGGAAGCCTAAAACCAGAAGAACTGCGACAGCCTGTAACTGATACCCTCTATGCTGTCTCCACGCCAGATACCGAAGCTTATTTTACTACAGACGCCTCTGCGGACACGAACACCAACACCGCCGCTATTGCCTTCGTCCACAAAGACACGACCGCACTCTTCCGTCTCCCAGATAAATCGTCTATCTTCCAGACAGAGCTATATATGCCATAGTGTAAGCTTTTGAACATGCAGCTCCTAGTAACATGCCTGTTATCATCCACACTGACTCTCTTGGCAGCATATAATCAATGAAAAATATAGTCAAACAACGTAGGACTAATCAACTCCATACGTATAACCGCCCAAACCATTCACAAATCAGAAAAAAAAACAGTACAGCTAAACTGGATCCCAGGCAGGCAGGTATCAAAGGAAATAAAAAAGCTGACAAAGTAACAAAAGACGCGCCACCACGTAACAGCAGAACTCCCACTAATTATTCAGTGAGAAAAAGAAGATGAGGTTTAGAAGAGTAGAGGTGATGATGCACTACAGATGGAAAATTAGATCTAAGACCGCAAATGTTGCAGAAGTTAATGAAGAAAAAATTAAGGGGGTGTCTAGACTCTAAGCTTAAGGTCGATATCAGAAGAGGAGCCAGAGCTGGGGACATTTGTGGTCCCTGCTCCAGGTGGGAACTCCGAGGCTGGTGTAGCAGTCGCCATAATAATAATTCAGAATTTTGAGTTAGGGGCGTGTGTGTGTGTGTGTAATTAGGTGCTTGTAGTTTTGTGTGAAGGCTTTAGAGGGCAGGCTGTGACTGCCCCCTTGTGTTGTGAGGCACAAAGGGAAACGTTCAGTGAGGTCACAGCTGGGTTATTATTATTATTATTATTATTATTATTATTATTATTATTATTATTATTATTATTATCATAATTATTTTTATCATACTTATCTTTCATCATATTTACTTATTCTTTGTTTATTTTTGTTGTTATTATTGTTATTATTATTATTATTATTATTATTATTATTATTATTATTATTATTATTATTATTAATTATTATTATTACTGCTATTATTTTTGTTATTAGACAGTGATGTTAACAGTAATAATAATGATAATAATAATAATAATAATGATAATAATAATAATAATAATAATAATAATAATAATAATAATAATAACAATAATAATAAAAACAATAACAATAATAATGACATTCCTCATTATAATCATAATAATAATGAAAACAATAATAAAATTATGAATAGTAATAACCATACATCAAAGCTCCTCTCTGCCTCCCATCCCCTCCTCCTCTCCTCCTCTCTCTCTCCTCCCCTCTCTTCCTCCTCACCTTCTCTGTCCCTCTGCTCCTCTCCTCCTCCTCTTTTCACTCCCTCCCCTCCCCTCCTCCCCTCTTCCTTCCCATCATCTCACCCTCATTCTTACCCTCTCCTCCGATCCTTGCTCCACTTCCCTACTCACTCCCTCCCATCCAATCTCCCTCCCTCCTTCATCCTCCCATCCTACACTTTGATCATCCCTCCCAACCCCTCCCTTCCCACCCCACCCTTTCTTCCCATCCCCTCGTTCCCTCCCCACAGCAGGAAGCCCGGCCAACACACAGCACACATGACAACAGTCTTACCACTTCCTCCACACGCCGATCCTCACTCCTTACAACACTTCCACCATTCTTGGCTAGCCAGGTCTCCACCTCGTGGCGGCCAAACTGCACGGCCATGTCCATCGGGGTCCTTCCACCCTTGGATTGCATACGCGGGTCACCACCTCGCTGCACCAGCCACTGCACAACTTCTACATATACCCCCGCAGCAGCACAGTGCAGAGGTGTCAAGCCATGACTGTCTCTGGCAGTGAGGGACCAGCCAGCAGCCGCCAGCTGCTCCAGTACATCCACGTGGCCACGGTGACTGGCGGCGTGCACCGGGGTGTATGCCTCGAGGTGTGCGGGAGTGGGAGGGGTGACAGCCATAAGGACCGCCACACACTGCTGGTGGCCCCTCGCTGCAGCATGATGGAGGGCTGTCTTTTCTGTGTGTGTGTGTGTGTGAGAAGATAATGTCATATTATTATTATTATTATTATTATTATTATTATTATTATTATATCATTATTATTGTTACAATCATTATTTTTTTATTATTATTATCAACTATATATTCGTTCGTCCGTTCGTTCATACGTTCCTCCATGTTATGCCTTGGTATCATATTTAAACATTTTGACTAAATCGTCTTCATCTCCTTTTCCTCTCCTACACTTCCTCCTCCTCCTTCTCCTTTCCATCCTTTTCTTTTCTTCCTCCCATTTCTCCTTCTCCTCTTCCTCCTCCTCCTTCTAATCCTACACCTCATCTTCCTCTTGAGAGTACTTATCAAACGGTATAATAATTAAATTAGCATACCGTGGCATATCTGCGGATCTGGAGAGAGATGGAGATGTGAGAGTGAAATGGAGAGTGAGGTACGTGATGGATTTGAAAGGAAAATAAAGAAAGATAGAGAAGTAAGAGAGAGAGAGAGAGAGAGAGAGAGAGAGAGAGAGAGAGAGAGAGAGAGAGAGAGAGAGTTAAAAAAAAAATCTGCATCTACAGTTATGACAACCACCACCACCACCACCACCACCACTACCACAATCTCCACCCACCACCACAACCACCACCATCAACATTGTCACAACCACCAACACCACTACCACTGCCGCCGCCACCACCATCACCACCACCACCACAACAACAATAACCACCAACACATCCTCACCTTCACTATCCGTCGCTAAAGGGTTAGCGCCAAGGGTCAGTAATGCCTTCACTGTCTGGATGCGACCCTTCACGGCAGCTTCCATTAGCGGTGTCCATTCATCGGTACCTCCACCTTCTATACTCAGCCCTGCCTGCAGTAAGCGAGGCAGCAAATGGTCATGGCCCATCCTGGCAGCCAGATTCACCAGACTCACAGACGTCCCAGCAGTTGTGGGGATGGTGATCTCAGGGGGAGCACCCCTGGCGAGGGCCGACCTCATTCCTGTTTCGTCTCCTTTCCACACAGCAGTGACCAGTTCCTGTGTGTGTGTGTGTGTGTGTGTGTGTTTTTATTAGTTTTTATGTAGGAGGGACACCGGCCAAGGGAAAGGGAGGAGGAGGCAGTAGGCACCTCCAGATACGATAATTACTCCCAGTGAGGTCTAAGGCACTGGATCAGGAGGTGCTGTAAACTTATCATTAAAACCAGCAGTGACCTCACTGAACCTTTGTGTCTCACAACACAATGGGGCTGTCACAGCCTGCCCTATAAAAACAACTCTCTTCTTCCACACGAAACTACAAGCACCTAATAACACACACACACCCTTCAATGAAAAAATCAAAATTATCATGCCTACTCCTACTCCAGACTCGGAGTCCCCATCTGGGGAGGGCACCGCAAATGTCCCCAGGTCGGACTGCTCTTCTGAAAATTATATGTATGAAAATAATTCTAAGTGTTTTGACACACCACTCAACTTTTTCTTCATAAACTTGTGCAACATTCGCGGTCTAAGATCTCATTTTCATTTTGTAGAACACCACCTCTCCTCTTTTAAGCCTCATCTTCTTTTCCTCACTAAAATTCAGGTGTCTGAGGCAACTGACAGTAGCCCCTTTTCTGTTCCCTCCTTTCTTTATCCTCATTTTCAATCCAAACCTGGATGTTGCGTTTATGTGCGCAACGACTTATCCTGCTCTCGTACCTACGCTCTTCAATTTTACGAGTTTTTCACCATCTGGCTACGACTACAGAGTCACTATCAAACTAAATTTATTTGTGCAGTATACCTCTCACCTAACTCCTCTGACTATAAGAAATTCTTTGACTACTTAACTTCCAAAATGGAGCATATTCTGACTCGTTTCCCTTTTGCAGAGAACTCCATTCTTGGAAACTTCAATGTTCACCACCAGCTTTGGCTTTCCTCTCCCTTCACTGACCATCCTGGTGAACTAGCCTTAAACTTTGCTATCCTCCACAACCTAGAGCAATTGGTGCAACACCCTACTCGTATTCCTGACCGTCTTGAAGATACGCCCAACATTCTTGACTTTTTCCTAATCACTAATCCTTCTGCTTATGCTGTCAGCCTCTCTTCTCCGTTAGGCTCCTCCGATTACGGTCTCGTATCTGTATCTTGTCCTATCTCTCCAATCCCTCCTCAGGATCCCCCAAGAGAAGATGGATCTGGCGTTTTGCCTCTGCTAGTTGGGGGGACCTGGGGAGGTATTTTGCTTATTTTCCTTAGAATAACTAATGCTGCCGTGTCAGACACCCGTCTTTGTGTGCTGAGCACATAACTGAAGTGATAGTGTCTGGCATGGAGGCGTACGTCACTCTTTTTCCCGATCTAAACCTTCCAAACCTTGGTTTAACAAAGCTTGTTCTCGTGCTATACATGACAGACTGGTGGCCCACAAAAGGTACTTAAGCCTTCTATCACCAGAATCTCATGCACTTTATATTTCTGCCCGGAACCATGCCAAGTCTTTTCTCCAACTAGCCAAAAACTCCTTCATTAATAGAAAGTGTAAAAATCTTTCAAGATCTAACTCACTTCGTGACTTTTGGCATCTAGCCAAAAATATCTCCAATAACTTTGCTTCTTCTTTCCCTCTTTTATTTCAGATGGCACTACTGCTATCACATCTACCTCTAAAGCTTAACCCTTCGCTGAAACTTTTGCTAAAAACGCTCTAATTGGACGATTCAGGGCTTGTTCCTCACTCTCCTCCACCCTCTGACTACTTCATGCTACCTATTAAAATTCTTCACCATAATGTTTTCCATGCTTTCACTGGCCTAAACCCTCGGAACGCTTATGGACCTTATGGACCTTATGGACCTCTTATTGTTCTCCGAAACTGAGCCTCTGTGCTTGCACCTTGCCTAGTCATACTCTTTCAACTCTGTCTGCCAATATCTACCTTTCCTTCTTGCTTCAAGTTTGCCTACATTCAGCCTGTTCCTAAAAAGGATGATCGTTCTAATCCCTCAAACTACCGTCCTATTCCTTTAATTTGTTTTCTATCTAATGTTTTTAAATCTGTTATCAACAGGAAGATTCTTTGACATTTATCACTTCACAAACTTCTGTCTGATCGCCAGTATGGGTTCCGTCAATGCCGCTCTGCTGGTGATCTTCTGGCTTTCCTTACTAAGTCTTGGTCATCCTCTTTTAGAGATTTTGGTGAAACTTTTGCTGTTGCCTTGGACATATCAAAAAGCTTTCTGGCACAAAGCATTAATTTCCAATCTACCCTTTTACGGCTTCTATCCTTCGCTCTATAACTTCATCTCAAGTTTCCTTTCTGACCATTATATTGCTGCTGTGGTAGACGGTCACTGTTCTTCTCCAAAATCTATTAACAGTGGTGTTCCTCAGGGTTCTGTACGGTCACCCATTCTCTTCTTATTATTCATCAATGAACTTCTAAACCAAACTTCTTGTCCTATCCACTCCTACGCTGATGATACCACCCTGCACTTTTCCACGTCTTTTCATAGATGTCCATCACTTCAGGAAGTAAATATTTCACGCAAGGAAGCCACAGAACGCCTGACTTCTGATCTCTCTAAAGTTTCTGATTGGGTAGAGAAAACTTGGTATTGTTCAATGCCTCAAAAACGCAATTCCCTTATATATCAACTCGGCACAACCTTCCAGACAACTATCCCCTCTTCATCAGTGACACTCAACTGTCCCCCTCTTCTGCACTGAACATCCTTGGTCTGTCCTTTACTTATAATCTGAGCTAGAAACTTTACAGCTCATCTCTAGCTAAAACAGATTCTATAAAGTAAGGTGTTCTGAGACGTCTTTGCCATTTTTTTTTTTTCACCCCCCAGCGGCTAACTCTGTACATGGGTCTTATTCGTCCATGTATGGAGTATGCTTCAAATGTCTGGCGTGGGTTCCACTCATGCCGCTCTTCTAGACAGGGTGGAATCAAAAGCTTTTTGTCTCATCAACTCTTCTCTAACTGACTGTCTTCAGCCTCTCTCTCATCGCCGCAATGTTGCATCTCTACATGGCTTCTACTGCTATTTTCATGCTAAGTGCTCTTCTGATCTTGCTAACTGCATGCTTCCCTTCCCACGGCCTCGCTGCACAAGACTTTCTTCTTTCTCTCACTCACCTCTCACCTCTTCACCTCTCTAATGCAAGAGCTAACCAGTATTCTCAATTATTCATCCCTTTCTCTGGTAAACTCTGGAACTCCCTGCCAGCTTCTGTATGTCCACCTTTTTATGACTTGAATTCCTTCAAGAGGGATGTTTCAAGACTCATATCCTTTAATTTTTGACTACCGCTTTGGACCCTTTTATGGGACTGAGATCTCAGTGGCCTTTTTTTTTTTAATTGGATTTTTGTTGCACTTGGCCAGTGTCCCTCCTACATAAGAAAAAATAAATAAATAAATAAAAATCAAATAATTAAAAAAAAAAACCACTGATATGCATGCCTCCGAATAGGATCCAAAGAGGTAGTCAAAAATCGAAGGATAAGTCTCTTGAAACCTCCCTCTTGAGGGAATTCAAGTCATAGAAAGATGGAAATACAGAAACAGGCAAAGAGTTCCAGAGTTTACCAGAGAAAGGGATGAATGACTGAGAATACTGGTTAACTCTTGCATTACAAAGGTGGACCGAAGAGGGGTTTGAGAAAGAAAAATGTCTTCTGCAGCGAGACCGTGAGAAGGAAGGCATGCAGTTAACAATATCAGAAGAGCAGTTAGCGTGAAAATACCATTAGAAGACACCAAGAGATGCAACATTGTGGTTGTGAAAAAGAAGCCGAAGACCGTCAGTTAGAGAGGAGTTGATGAGACGTAAAACTTTTGATTCAATTCCTTTTAGAAGAGTGGTATGAGTGGAAGACCCCCCCTTAGACATGTGAAGTATACTCCATACATAGACAGATAAAGCCCCTGTACAGAGTTAACAGTAGAGACGTCTCAAAACACCTAATTTCATAGAAGCTGTTTTAGCTAGAGATGAAATGTGAAGTTTTCAGTTTAGATTATAAGTAAAGGACAGTTCAAGGATGCTTAGAATAGAAGAGGGGGACAGTTGAGCGTCACTGAAGAAGAGAGGGTTTTTATCTGTTTTTATGTATCGAGCTGATAAATGGTGGAATTGAGTTTTTGAGGCATTGAATAATACTAAGTTTCCTCTGTACTAATCAGAAATTTCGAAGAGATCAGAAATCAGGCGTTCTAAGCTTCCCTGCCTGAACTGTTTACTTCCTGAAGGGTCGATGTCTACAAAAAGACGTGAAAAACTGCAGAGTGGAATCATCAGCATAGGAGTGTATAGGACAAAAAGTCTGGTTTAGAGCATCATTGATGAATAATAGAAAGAGAGAGGGTGACAGGAGGAGAAACACCACTGTTTATAGATTTATAAGTATAAGAGCGACCGTCTACCACAGCCGCAATAGAACGGTCAGAAAGCAAACTTGAGATGATGTTACGGAGAGGATAGAAGCCGTAGACGTGTAGTTTAGAAATCTAAGCTTTGTGCCAGACTCTATAAAAAGCTTTTCATATGTCTAAGACAACAGCAAAAGTTTCACTAAAGTCTCTAAAAGATGATGACCAAGACACAGTAAAAAAATCAATCAATAAATAAATAAAACCAGAAAACTACCAGTAGAGCTGTCTTGACGGAACCCATACTGCCAATCTGATAAAATGTTGTGAAGTGATAGATTTTTAAAAAATCTTCCTGTTGAGGATAGATTCAAAAACTTAAAACATGCAGAAGATTAAGGCAATAGGACGGTAGCTTGAGGGATTAGAACGGTCACTTTTTTTAGGATGAGGCTGAATGTAAGGAAACTTTCAGCTAGAAGGAAAGGTAGATGTTGACAGACTGAGTTGAAAGAGTTTGAATAGGCAAGGTGCAAGCACGGATGCACAGCTTCGGAGAGCAACAGAAGGGATCCTATCAGATCCATAAACTTTCCGAGGGTTTAGGCCAGTGAGGACATGGAAAACATCATTGCGAAGAATTCAAAAATTAGCATGGAGTAGTCTGAGGATGGGGGAGATGGAGGAACAAGCCCTGATTCTTCCAAGGTAGAGGTTTTTGTAAAGTTTGAGCAGAGTTCAGCTTTAGAGATAGACGTGATAGCAGTGGTGCCATCTAGTTCAAATAAAAGAAGGAAAAAAGATGCAAAGTTATTGGAGGTGTTTTTTGGCTAAGAGCCAGAAGTCACGAAGGGAGTTTGATCTTCAAAGATTTTGACAATTTCTATTAATGAAGGAGTTTTTGGCTAGTTGGAAGACAGACATTGTTCCGGGAAGAAATATAAAGCGCATGAGATTCTGGTGATGAAAGGCTCAATTACCTTTTGTGGGCCACCTCTCTATTTTGCATAGCACGCGAACAGATTTGGTTAAAGCAAGGTTTGGAAGGTTTAGGTCGAGAAAAAGAGTAAGGAATGTACGCCCCCATGCCAGACATTATCACCTTTGTTATGCGCTCGGCACACAGAGAACGGGTCTGACACTGAAGTAGTAGTCATTCCAAGGAAAATCAGCAAAATACCTCCTCAGTTCCCCTTTAACTAGCATAGGTAAAACGCCAAAGGCAGCTCTGCTCAGGAGGATCTTGAGGAGGGATTGGAGCGATAGGACAAGATACAGATATGAGATCGTGATTGGAGGAGCCCATTGGAGAAGATAGGAGAACAGCATAAGCAAAAGGATAAGAGGTTGGAAAAATGTCAATAATGTTGGGTGTATCTCCATGACGTTCGAGAATATGAGTATGGTTTTTCATCAATTGCTCTAGTTCATGGAGAACAGCAAACTTAGAGGTTAGTTCACCAGGACTGTCAATGAAGGGAGAGGAAACCCAAATCTGGTGGTTAGCATTGAAGTCTCCAAGAATGGACATCTCTACAAAAGGGAAGAATGTGAGAATGTGCTCTACACAGATAAATTTAGTTTGAGAGTGGCTCTGTAGTCATAGCCAGTCAGTAGAAACCTAGTAAGATTCAACAGCTTGAGTACGAGAGCAAGTTAAGCCATTGGGTAAATAGATGCAACATCCAGCTTCGAACTGAAAATGATGATAGAAAAAGTGGATGAAATAGAAAAGGGGCTACTGTAATTCAGTGAGGAAAACAAGATGAGGTTTAGTAGAGGAGAGGTGGTGTTCTACAGATTAATAATTAAATCTAAGCCCGCAAATGTTGCAGAAGTTAATGAAGAAAATGTTGAGGGAGGTGTCAAGACTCTTAATGTCGCTATCAGAAGAGCACTTCGCCCTGGTGACAATTCTGATCCCCTCCACAAATGGTGACTTTGAGACTGGTGTAGGAGTCACTTTGATAATTTTGAATTTTGAGTGAAGGATGTGTGTGTAATTAGGTGCTTGTAGTTATGTGTGAAGTAAGAGAATTGTGTTTAGAAGGCAGACTGTGAGTAGCCCCTTGTGTTGTGAGACACAAAGGGAAACGTTCAGTGAGGTCACAGCTAGGTTTAATAATAGGTTAACGGCACCCCGTGATCCAGTACTTTAGACCTCACTGGGAGTAATTATCGTTTTTCGTACATGCCTACTGATGATGATGATGACGATGATGATGATGATACTATTACTACTACTACTACTACTGCTACTACTACTACTACTACTACTACTACTACTACAACTAGTACTACTACTACTGCTAATAATAATAATAATAATAATAAATAAATAAATAAATAAATAAATAAAAATAATAATAATGTTATGGGTTCGTAACATCATCATTTATGCAATGATAAGTACCATGCAGGGCGTAGTGTACTGTTTATTTAACACGCATCAGTTGACCCTTCGAGCAGTAAAAGGAAATTTACTGTCTTTTGATAGCCAGGTAATTAGGAAACGCTTTTGTACAGTATATAAATATAATTAGAGTTTACATACAATAACATTTAAGGGGTTTCATTTAAATGTCTAGGGAAAAAAAAAAAAACGTTTTTTTCAATAATTATTCTCGTAAGAAAACTAGTTTCAGGGATAGCTATGGTATACTTATTTTTACGGTCCGAGCCGTCACTGGCTCGGACGTCACGGTTGGCGTCACTGACGCCAGCTGTGCTCCGCTCTATACCTTGCATAATGATTTGTCTCCTTTAAAAGGTGAGTTATATCAATTTTTTTTTTATATTTCCTTTTTCATACTCCTAACAACAAGATGCTAGCAACACTATATGCCGTTGAATTCAACTTATGAGTCACTGCGACCCTTTC